>NC_068999.1:45553361-45558361 GCF_001194135.2 Octopus bimaculoides
TGGAGAAATAATAGGAAAATGAAAAAAAGCCAGAATGCTGAACTGGAAGCATATTTTAATAAAGATTTCTTCTAACCGGTTTTCATTGCGAAAAAGCAAATTATCAAGAAGAAGGAGAATGAAAATGTTTTTTTACAAAGAAGTACAAAATGAAGAAAATAATATATAAAACAATAATATATAATATATTTATTTTTTTATATATTATTGTTTTATATATTATTTTCTTCATTTTGTACTTCTTTGTAAAAAAAACATTTTTATTCTCCTACTTCTATATATATATATATATATATATATATATACATGTATATATATAGAGAGACAGACAAACAGACAGATAGATAAATAGATATACATATATATATATATGCATATATATATATAGATATAGATATGTATATGTATGTATATATATAAAGCTTCTATACATATAGATAGACAGATAGGTGTGTGTATGTATGTAAGTATGTATGTATATATGTGTGTGTGTGTATGTGTGAGTGTGTGCATGTATGAGTATGTGCATGTGTGTGTGTGTGTGTGTGTGCATAGTAATAAGTTGCAATTATTTGGAAATTTTGTCGTCTGACTAAGTAGGGAATATTTACTATTGTAGCAATTGTAAAGTCTGAAATTTTGAATAAATATTACTTCCTTTTACATATGGATATCATGTGCATGCATGTATGTGTGTGTGTGTGTGTGTGTGTGTGTGTATAAATATATGTATGCAACGAACATGCACTAATAGAAATGTATATCAATCTACATATACATATATATATATATATATATATATATATATATATATATATATATATAAGTATATGTTAAATATATTTGTATAATGTATTAAATTTTCATTCACTTTTTTGATATTGTGTGTGATGGTGTATAATGCGCGTTTATCATTTAGTTATTTTCTTTGGTTATGATTAATGTATGTAGCTTTTAAGTGTGTGTTAGTGTCTTGTGATGCCACACTAAACCTGACCCAAATTCGGAAAACTGTGCAGTACCTATACAACGTAATGCTGATCGATTATTCGAACAATAATGGAACATTCACTTTTCTCTGGTTCTCATATTTCCAATTCTATGCTAACTTTGCTTTTCATTCTTCTCCGTTTTTAAAACTTTTCCTAAAGCTTGTCAACATCAGTTTTCATTTTGCTGCATATATTATATTTTATATTTTTTCACAGGAAGAAAAAAAAAAAAACAAAACAATGATATTTATTGAAATAATTTTTTATTAATAACCTCTGTTTTTTTTTCTCTTTTTGTTCTTCTAGGTGAGTAGTGGTTTTGTTGTTGTTTTTTTTCCCCCTACGTCTTCAAGAACATTAGAAAACAATTTGTAAGTATAAGAGATAAAGCATTAATAATATTGACAGTTTACGATATAGTAGCATCTATTCTGAATTCCAGACACCAATGTCCTGGCACCACTTGTAAACATACGTTGTTTTCATTAAATCATGTAATTACTTTAACAAATACAAAATTACTTAATCCTTTTAGTCGTTCTTTTTTACCTTTCTCATTTTTCTTTTTTTTTTTTTTTCTTGGTATGAATGTGAAATAAAATGCTTCTTGTACAAGTTGTAAAGATTTTTTAAAAACCCTGATACAACAGGTTATGCTACTGTAGCATTGGTATAAACCTATCGTATATCGTTTCATATAATAATATTTATTACTGTGATACAGAATTTCACTATTGCTAATATATTAGTGAGCTGTTATCATACATGTTAGTGTATTACTGTGACATGGTTGCATATATCTTTCAGATAAAACTGTCATTATGACATTACTTATGACTATCATTGTGATCTTGCTGATGATTGCTACAGTGTTACTGTGACATTACTTGTCCCTGCTGTGTTAATTCTGACTTTGGTCATAACTGTTAGATTAATGTTCCATGCATCATAACTCCTACGATATTACTGTGACATTGGTCATAACTATTATAGTGTTATTGTGACATGTTACTGTGACACTAATCACTTTCTGTTAATTCTGACATTGGTCCTAACTGTTGTTGCATTAATGTTTGTCTGCTTGAGACCTTGTCATGTGTGTGTATGTGCACGCCAGTGTGTTGGTGTATGTATGAATGTTTGTATGAATGTTTCCTTCTGCATATTCATGTATCTGTATGTGTGTGCATTCTTGTGTGTTTGTGTATGTACTTCTGCTTCCTTGTGTGTGTGTGTGTGTGTGCTTGAGTTTATCTATATACATGAGTTTGTGTGACTGCTGATCTTCCACGAGACAACCTTGCCCAGACTTGTGCCTCAGAGAGGATATTTCTAGATGCAATCCTATGGTTATTCATGACCAAAGGATGCTTTATCCTTTACCCTATGTACATATAATGGTGTGGAGAGGGGAGTCTGGTATGCATGGGCGACTGCTGGTCTTCCATAAACAATCTTGCCTGGACTTGTACCTGGGAGGGGAATTTTCTAGGTACAATCCCATGGTCATTCATGACTAAAGAAGGTCCTCTTAGACTATGTGATACTAGTTACAACTGTTACTATGGTAACATTTACATCAACTACAACTGTTACATTGGTACTGTGACAATATTCATAACACGATAAAAGCAGTTATGACATTGTGTTACTGTGACATTAATTGTAACTGTTATTGTAACATTGGTTATAACTTCTTGTTTGTGTCAAAAGAATTTAGAAACTTCAAGACGTGAAATAATTTGTTTCTAATTCTAGAGCTCAAAATACACCAAACTATAAATGTCAGCATTCAAATATTGTATATCTAAAGGGGCTTTAACCTAATTTTTACATACTGGTATTTGTAGCTTGTTTATTCCACCATTAAAAATGAATTATATGTTATTGAGACATTAGTCATAACTGTTATTGAGACATTAGTCATAACTGTTATTGTTTTATTACTTTGGCTATGACTTTTGTTATTGATTGGTATTTATTTGTTTCAGTCATTTGACTGTGGCCATGCTGGAGCACCACCTTTAGTCGAGCAAATCAACCCCAGGACTTATTCTTTGTAAGCCTAGTACTTATTCTATCGGTCTCTGTTGCCGAACCGCTAAGTTACGGGGATGTAAACACACCAGCATCGGTTGTCAAGCGATGTTGGGAGGACAAACACTGACACACAAACATATATATACATATATATATATGTATATATACGATGGGCTTCTTTTCAGTTTCCATCTACCAAATCCACTCACAAGGCTTTGGTCGGCCTGAGGCTATAGTAGAAGACACTTGTCCAAGGTGCCACGCAGTAGGACTGAACCCGGAACCATGTGGTTTGTAAGCAAGCTACTTACCACACAGCCACTCCTGCGCCTAATAAAAAAGTATTGGTGGCCAGCTATAAGTCTCAGGTTCGTTTTGTTCAGCTAGAACTCTTCAAGGTCAGTGCTCCAGTGTGGCCACAGTCATATGACTGAAACAAGTAAAAGAGTAAAAGTAAAAACAAGAATTACATTTAGCAGAATAATCCGAATGCTCAAGGGTTAAATTCAATGTTCAATGTTCCTCGTATTAATGCTATTTATTTATTTATCATTGTTCCCAGGTCAATTCAGGTCAACCCAAAGTTGAAGTACATTTTTCTTCAACTTCTTGCTCTTCCTCCTCCTCTTCTTCTTTTCTCCTTACTCTCCATCCTCATTACTCTCCTCCCACCCGCAATAAAACAAAACTGCTCTTTGATCTCCAGTTCTTAGCTGATTTATAGTATTGGTTATATCTGTATATCTGGTACACTTAAAGCCTTGCTTGTTTGTTTGAAATTCTCCAGCCATTCTTGTATACGTATATATTGTACTTCCCCGCCATTAGAACCATTTTTCAGTATGTTTGTGTGTGCCATAACAATAAACTTAAATTCTATTGAATCGAACTGAATACCATATTATTTAATACTTTCTTCCCTAAATTCTAATAACCATTCCTTTCATTTAATCAGTCTTTAGATACTTCTACTGCTGTTCTTAACTTATTCGAGTATTGGCTGTGTTCAGTTTTACTTGTCTTCAATCTAGAATCTAATTCTCTTTTTCCATGTTTCTAATTTCCCTCACATTTTCTATTTGATTATCAAGTCAGAACCAATGTCAACTAGCATAAAGAAACACCAGCAGCTTATAGTCTTGAAATTCTTTACAATAGTTTCAAAGACATAGATGAAAAGAAAGAATGCTAGTTAATTATCTTCTAGAATCTACTTCTTTTCTGTCTTGCAATAATTGGCAAACCGGCATTGTATTTAAATGTAATTCTTTGCTACCTCCTGTCTTCTACAGTTTCCAAACTAATCTTTCATACATTATTCTCTAATGTAGCTTGCTATTCAAGAAAGTTATGTCTCCTGCTGTTTTAGCTACAAATCTTATCTAACTAAATTGGAATTGTTCCGTTGCTGTCTTCTACACCTTTACAAATAATTATAACTTCATGTCCTTTTAATAATACTCTATAAAACAAAATATTTTTATTAGTACCCTTTAGAAACCCTTCTTTTCCATGGACACATTGTTCTCGTAGGGTCTGTTTCATATCCCACTTTCTGCCCAGAATAAAGTCAGATCTTTAGCTTTCAGGTTTTTCTGATTTGTGAGTAAATAACTTACTTGTCTCCTAACACATGTTACCATGTCAGGAAACAATTAACATGTTCATCTAATAATTTCGGTCTTCATAAACTTCTAAAAATTGATCCTGATGCTAACCGACTGACTCAATTGTTAAAATTCTTCCTTAATTACAGCAACCTTTCCTTCTAAATGTAAAATAATTATCATTGATTTCTTTATCAAAGCAGCAAGCTGACAGTCATTACCACACTAGACAAAATGCTTGTCAGCAATTTTTATAGCTCTTATGTTCTGGGTTCAAATTCTGCCGAGACCAGGTTTGCCTTTCTTCCTTTCGAGATTGATAAAATAAATACCAGTTACATACTGGGGTTGATGCCCTTCA
>NC_068999.1:45560462-45563279 GCF_001194135.2 Octopus bimaculoides
ACACACACACACACACACACACACACAGCGGGCTAAGATCCCATCTACCTAATCAACTAACCCTAACCCTAATCATCTCATGAGGCTTTGGACAGTTTTGGGATATAAGTAGATAAAACTTTCCCAAAGTGTCATGCAGTGGAACTGAACCCACAATCATCTGATTGAGAAGTCACTCCCCCAAACTCCCACAACACTTGTCTAAAGTGCCACAACACTGGCCCAAAGTGCCACAACACTCAACCAAAGTGCCATGACACTCACCCAAAGTGACACGATACTTTCCCAAAGTGCCACACGATGAAACTGAACCCAGTATCACCTGATTAAGAAGACATCTGCCCAAGGTGCCACACAGTAAAACTGAACCAAATATCTGACTGCGAAGATATTTACCCATGGTGCTATGCTGTGGGACTGAACCCAGTATCACCCGATTAGAAAGTAAACTTCTTATCACACACAGCCATGCCTGCACCTAGACATTTTTACTAGCAACTTCTTATCTCAGCAAAATACCATAAGTCTTAATTCCATTTGGTTTGAAAAAGATTAATCTAAGCTTCACAAACACAAGAACATGAATTTGTGGAGCTGTAGGTTTATGATATGGTATTCTTATCTCTGCTACCAATTCCAATGCTATATGAAACATAAACCAACCAAAATAGTTCCAGCTGTGAATTAAAACCAGATTGTTTATTCCCCTCAGTAGAACTTGTCTTCCACATTGTGGCACACCCCATTGGCTAATATTAATGAATATTATATTTAGGTGCAGATATGGCTAAAGGTTAAGAAACTTATGTCTTGACCACATGGTTTTGGTTCAGTCGCACTTTGTGAGTGATTTTGGCAGAAACTGAAAGAAGCTAGTGTGTGTGGATGTAATAAAACAAGATCCAAAATGATTGTTGGTTAGCCTCAAGCATATACACAGCTTGTGTAGATAAGACAAAGTAGATGATATTCGATCGATAAAGTTTATTAATTAACGTGTGCAATACACTTTGTCGCATGTTGAATTAGATAGAAATTCCAAAATGAGCAGAAAAATATCCAAAGAGATGGAACGCTGAACATTTATTGTAATACCCTAAAGATACATAACTTCTGTTTAGTGATTCCATTGAAACAAATGTAGTGTGTAATTATCTGCACCATTCCTTTCACTCATTGATAAATACACACATACATACATACATACATACAACAGGCTTCTTTCAGTTTATATACGTGTGTGTGTGTGTGTCCATCACTGTGATATAAGTGGAGTCCCTCATTTCCACTCTTCCATGAAAATATGTCAAGCCATGGGGAAATATGCATTTGCTTGGAAACAGGGTGAGGGGTGAGGGCTGGCAACAAGAAGGGCGTCCAACTATAGCTGATCCGTCTGCTTCAATGAATTTCATGTGACCTGTGCAAGCGTAGAAAAGTGGACAGTAAAATGATGATGATGATGATGATGATGATGATGATGGTTATGATGGTTAAGATGGTGGTGATTAAATATGATATTGGTTTCCAACTAGATTCCAATTTCCAGTGTGGAAACTTCTTCCGTTAATACAACTAATACTTTTGAGAACGATCAAAATGGTATAATTTCCCATTTCTGCAGCTGAAGTTTTTGTTTCTTTAACTTTATTTATTTATTTATTTATTTATTTATTTATTTATTATTATTATTATTATTATTATTATTATTATTATCATTGTTATTATTATTATTATTAATATTATTATTATTATCATTGTTATTATTATTATTATTAATATTATTATTATTATTATTATTATTATTATTATTATTATTGTTATTATTAATATTATTATTATTATTATTGTTATTATTATTATTATTATTATTATCATTGTTGTTTTTTGTTGTTGTTCTTACTTTCAATGAATATGACAAAATTCGTGTCTTATTTTTATAATAGAATGTTTGACACTTTGGAAAGAATCCAGCTATAAAAATAAGTCTCCAAGATATTTCACACAACCTGCTAAAATAATGGAACCTTAGGAAATATTAAGAAATAACAATATTCCGACTATAAATCTACATCTCATATGATTGATAAATTGGTAAATTCCCTGCTGTGGTGTATTGTTTCCTAAATACAGCTGTACTTGGCATTTCGAAACTTATTGCCATGGACATCTTTAACCATTTTATGATTCCGGTTTTAATATATACAATTTCATGCTTCCTTCTTGCCTGCAGTTTTCGAAATCGATACATTCTAGTCTTTTCATACAGTGTCACATGCTTATTCTGTTTCTTTAAAATGGATGGAGTTAGCATCGTTTCAGCAATGGTACCGCAGTAAATTATAGATATTTGTTTAGCATCGTAAACTTCCTTCGATTGTACAAGAATTTACACTCGTTGCCTTTAAAAAACCGTTTCTTTGCGATTTGGTAATTACTTCGTAACTACTCGGGTACTTGGAAATAGTTATGTCGTTTGGCAAGGGGAAGAAACACCTAAATAAAAAAACATGAGATAAAATAAATAAAAATATATGAAGGCACAGACGTAGATGTGTGGTTAAGAAGTTTGCTTCTCAACCATGTAGTTTTGATTTCATTCCTACTGCAGGACATTACAGGCAAGTGATTTCCACTATAGCCTTGAGCCAACCAAAGCTTTCTGAATGGATTTGGTAGGTGGAAACTGAAAGAAGCCAGCCTGTCGCGTTCATGTGTGTATGTATATATGTATATATATCTATATCTATCCATCTACTTATCTATCTATCTATCTATCTATCTATCTATCTATCTATCTATCTATATGTATATATA
>NC_068999.1:45563322-45564573 GCF_001194135.2 Octopus bimaculoides
ATATATATAAGGCCTGGTGTGGTGTAAGTTAGGGTATAATTTGCACTGAATCATAAAATCCCAGAGGATCTTTGCATTTCTATTTTCGACGATGCCTTCAGGTTTGTGGTCGTACCAATTTTTTGCTCTGTTAAGTCCAAACTTGTTGCAAAGTGTCCAATGGACAAGCCTTGCTATATTGCCGTGGCATCTCTTATATTCCTTCTGGGCTAGTGGTGTACATTGGCTGGTAATATACCATACAGTTTCACCATTTTGTCCACAGATTCTGTACTCTTCACTTTCTGATGTGTTGTCTATTCTGTATTCTATGTAGTTTGTTCTTAATGCTTGCTCTTGGGCAGCACAGATTAGAGCCTCCGTTTCCAGTATTATATCACTTTTAGTCATCCACAGCCATCTTTTTTCTCTGTCTGTCTTATCTTCAACATCCCTATGAAATTGTCCATGCATTCTTTTCTTTACCCACCTATTTTCAGTTTCATTCATTTTCAATTTCTTGTACAGTGCTTTATCTTTGCACTCTTTCATCCTACACAAGTCTGACCTTCTTACTTCTAAGAATAGCTGTTCTGTGGCATTTTTTACATACCATGCTATGTTGTTTTCTTCTGCTCTAATACTGTGTTTGCATCCAATAAGTCCTCTTCTCCCTCTTTTTCTTGGTACATACAGTCTGTCTGTGTCACTTTTTGGGTGGAATGACCCATATCTAGTTAGCAACTTCCTTGTCTCCCTATTATTATTATCATTATTATTATTATTATTATTATTATTATGATTATTATTATTATTATTATTATTATTATTATTATTATTATTATTATTATTATTATTATTATTATTATTAAGGTGGCGAGCTGGCAGAATCGTTAGCACACTGGGAAAATTCTTTGTGGCATTTCTTCCATCTTTATCTTCCAAGTTCAAACTCCTCCAAGGTCGCCTTTACTTTTCTTCCCTTCAGGGTCACTAAAATAAACATCTATGGACCAATGTAATTGGCTTACCTACCCTCCATTGAAATTGCTGGCCTTGTGCCAGAATGTGAAACCAATTTTTCTTTTCTTTTTTTTTTTGCAGTCATCGGTTATCTAGGATCACATTAGCCATTATGTCATTTCCTCAAGTCAGTAAATTGTGATTTGAGGGAGATTTGTCTGCTATTTCAGACAAACCAAACAATTCTTTTTTTCCTCTCATCTCCAATTTACTTAAAAGAAATGCGAGATATGGTTTTTTTTTTTTTTT
>NC_068999.1:45564618-45565725 GCF_001194135.2 Octopus bimaculoides
CGATCTCGACCCTCTTTTTTCGATTTTTTATTTTATTTTTTATTTTATTTTTTTTCCATTGATGTGTAAAGAATAATACCCAAATCAAAAGTTGTTAATTCGAGAACCGTGCTGTGTCTATATATCTGTGAATATCCGTCAGAACCCAGAAACATCAATGTTATATATGCATGTCTATGAGCTCTTGTGTGTGTGTGTGTGTGTGTAGAGAGAGAGAGAGAGAGGCAAATACTGTGAATTAGAAGTTAAGCTTATGGTAGCTTCATGAAGTGTGTTTGATCACCGTTTGTAGCTATTTCATTTCACTTGGTGTTGAGAGAGAAAGCTTTTGGAAAAGCCATAAACTGCACAGAAGCTCAATTTCCTTCTGTCTCTGCTCTGCTCTCTCTCTCTCTCTCTTTCTCTCTCTCTCTCTCTCTCTTTCTATCTCTACCCACCCTCTCTCTCTCTCACTCGCTCTCGCTTCCTTTGGCTTAATTGTATTAATCTTCCATTGATAGATATCAGCGATAACAAAAAGTCGGGCAATCAGCACTATTTATCATACTTGTATATGATAACTTATTGATTGGTGATTGGCATGTGGAGAAATCTCACACACACACACACACACACACACACATGCAGAGACACACACATGCAGAGACACACACAAACACACACAGACATATACAGACACAGGCCTATGTCCCTTTCTCTCTCTCTCTCTCTTTATCTATCTATCTATCTATCTATCTCTCCCCTTCCACCTCCCTCTCTTTTATAACTCATACTTCACCCACTTTTCTCTTCCCATCCTGCAACCCCACCACCACCACCAACTTCACTCTGATATTTTGGGATAATCAGGGTATAGGATGGTGGTGGTGGGGCGGATAGATAGTAAAGCAATTACTATGATGATGATCAGTGTGTGGTAGTTGGCAGTGGGGAGAAAAGGGTCAGTGTAGGGAGGAGGAAGAGGAGGAGGAGGATGATCTAATTGATTGGTCATTATTGCTATGGATTCGGGCATGAGTAAGAGATGACGCAAAAAAAAAATATATATAAAGGGGTCACAGGCATATACATAGAAAGGAAGGAAGAGAAGGGTGTGCTTCTCTGTTG
>NC_068999.1:45566060-45568692 GCF_001194135.2 Octopus bimaculoides
CAGGTTCAGTCCTGGAAAAGTGCTTTCTGCTATGGCCCCGGGTCGACCAAAGTATTGTGAGTTGATTTGGTAGATGGAAACTGAAAGAAGCCCATTGTATATGTGTGTGTGTGTGTGTGTCTTTGTGTCTGTGTTTGTACCAACACCCACCCACTACCACCACTTCACAACTGGTGTTAGTGTGTTTATGTCCCCATAACTTAACGGTTCAGCAAAAGAGACAAATAAGTGCCAGGCTTAATGATAAAAAAAAAATTACTATCCCGAAATATAACAATATATATATATATATATATATATATATCATTGCTATTATGTTAAACTGTTGTTTGTCCAAATTGGCCAAATGCATATTTATTTTTGCTTGCAATAGCCAGTTGATTTGGTCAAACAATCATATCTCCAACTGCTTCAGATGCCAAGATATCAAAAATTGTGAAAATGTAATACAACAGTTTTGCTATGGAATGGTGAAACTATTTTTTTTTTTTTTGTTTTCTGAAAAACCAGTGTTATGGACTTACAACACTTTTGCACCATAGCAACGATAAATATTTCTATAATTCCTTACCGTGTAATTACTTTCAATCATCATTTGAAAACTCCATGCATTGAATATGTGAACACTAATTCAATTGTTGTCTTGAAGTATCTCTGAGTTATTTATTCTTTAAACAATTCTATTTCCAACACCATCCAATCTACACAGTCTTGTACTAATAATGCTTACTCAGTTATTCTTTCCTCAACCATTCCAGATTGGATGCTGAAGGCAATACAACACTGCTGAGGTCAAACTAAAAACAAAATATAATTAGTCAATGATTTTATTTCATTTTTTTTTATCTCATTGCATAATTAATTCTAATTAGCTTATAAATTCATTCTTACATGAAATATGCTAACGCTAATTTATAATTATTGTCTAGCCTAATTAAGGAATTAAGCTGGCAAGCAGTTTAGAAAGTCTAGAGCTGAAGATACCTGTCTTCAAAAGCGATTGTGATGCCTGTTCTAAGATCAAATTCTAACTGTATTAGTTTTGAAGTTCTTGCAATAATAACTGACAACATCGACACGAGTACCAGTAATATTCTGGAACTGACTCAACTCAGCTAAGTTTTCGCATACAAAAAATTATGCAGGAGTGGCTGTGTGGTAAGTAGCTTGTTTACCAACCACATGGCTCCGGGATCAGTCCTACTGTGTGACACCTTGGGCAAGTGTCTTCTATTATAAGCCTCGAGCCGACCAAAGCCTTGTGAATGGATTTGGTAGACAGAAACTGAAAGAAGCCCGTCATATGTGTGTGTGTGTGTGTGTGTGTGTGTGTGTGTCTGTGTTTGTCCACCACCATTGCTTGGCAAGCGATGTTGGTGTGTTTACGTCCCTGTAACTTAGTGGTTCGGCAAAAGATACTGATAGAACAAGTACTGGGCTTACAAAGAATAAATCCTGGGGTCAATTTGCTCAACTAAAGGCGGTGCTCCAGCATGGCCACAGTCAAATGACTGAAACAAGTAAAAGAGTAAAAGAAGAAAGAATAGAAGTAGGTGTGGCTGTGTGGTAAAAAGGTTCCACTTGCACCCACATGGTTTCAGGTTCAGGTTTCAAGTGTACGTGTGTGTGTATATGTGTGTGTATGTGTGGTGTGCATGTATATGTGTGTGTGTGTGTGTGTGTGCACATGCATGTATGAGTGTATGTACGTATGCATGCATGCATATATATATATATGCATATATATATTTATATATGAATATATTTAATTTATTATGTGTGTATATATATGTGTACATATATTTCTATGTATATATGTATGTATACTTGTGTGTGCCTCTGTGTTTGTGCATGTAAATTACATACATATGTATGTATGCATATATATATATATATATATATATATATATATATATATATATATATATATATATATATATATATATATATATATATATATATGACTGGCTTCTGTGCTAGTGGCATGTTAAAAGCACCATCCGATCGTGGTTGAGGCCAGCTCCTCTGGCCCCTGTGCCGGTGGAACGTAAAAAGCACCCACTACACACTCGGAGTGGTTGGCGTTACGAAGGGCATCCAGCTGTAGAAACACTGCCAGATCAGATTGAGGCCTGGTGCAGCCACCTAGCTTCTCAGACCCCAGTCGAACTGTCCAACCCATGCCAGCATGGGAAATGGACGTTAAACGATGATGATAATGATGATGATATATATACACACACATATATATCTATATTTAATTATGTGTGCATACAGATGTATATTTATATATATTGTATAAATAAACATTCACATATCACTGTGTATGTGTGTATGCATATCTACACACATGTTTATGTATTTGTGTGTATGTGTGTATATAAGTTTTTGTTGTTTCTTCCTAATTATAAATCAAAGACTTTCAATTTGATTGTTTCTATATTTTTACCATTAATCTTGCTAATGGAATTATTTTTCTCATCATGTGCAGAAGGTTTGTTCTGCTTCCTCACGTACCAATTAGACAAGAGCATCGATGCAATAGCAAAATTGCATATAATTCTTGAAGAGTAATTACTTAGTTCTAAGCAGATTTCTTCAATATATATATATATATATATATATATATATA
>NC_068999.1:45572823-45575323 GCF_001194135.2 Octopus bimaculoides
TATATATATATATATATATATATATATATATATATATATATATATATATACACATTGCAGGAAATTTCAGTTTTTTTTGCAAAACTTGCTGCTTCTGCCAACACCTAGCTACAGCAAAATGAATTTCCCATATTGTCTTACATTTTCCTGTCTAAGTCAATCAAATTATTTGTTACTTATTATTATTTAAAGATGCGAAAATACAATAATGCATTCTATGAAGTTATGTAAACATTTATCAGTTGATATTATAACATGTTTTTCTGATAGATTCTGCAATTTTATTATAACGACAACCAGTTAAGATTACTTAATATCTGTTGTTGTTGTTGTCTTGGAGTGGAATTTACTTAATTACTTGTTGGAAATTTAATTAATTCTCTTATTTTTATTGATACAGAAGATGTCAAATTTGATGGGTTATCTGAGTGTTAACATCTACCTTCACTTTGTTGTTGTTATTATTATTATTATTATTATTATTATTGTTGTTGTTGTTGTTATTGAGTGGGAGAGCAGTGCATGCCATCAAAGTGACACTGGGGTACAAATATACGAAGCCCAAATATACCCATCATGACTACCCGTCTGATAAGGGTACACAGGGCACATGCATCACAACCACATATGTGCGACATGGTGGTGGAGGTGGTGGTGTTGGTGGTGGCAGCGGCAGTGGTGGTGGTGGTGATGATGACATTGATGACGACGATGATGATGATGATGATGATGATGATGGTGATGATGATTATGACATTGATGATAACAATGATGGTGATGATGATGATGATGGTGGTGGTGATGATGACGTTGATGATAATGATGGTGATGATGACGATGTTGTTGTTGTTGTTGGTGGTGGTGGTGGTGGTGGTGGAAGAGCAGGTTTACTTCCTGTATTGTATTCCGATGTAAGAATATATTGTGTCAGCTCTATTACAGTCGTCATCGATGCTCGACGTAAGTAATCCTATACTTCATATCAGTGGCTCTCAACCGTTTTTTTTAATATACCCACCCTTCCCACACTTTTTTAGTAAAAACACAGGTCAATTAAAAACAAATTTATTATATGGGCACAGGTGGGGCTGTATGGTAAGAAGCTTGCTTCACAACCACATGGTTACAGGTTCAGTCTCACTGAGTGAATAATAATAATAATAATAATAATAATAATAATAGTTTCAAATGTTGGCACTAGGCCAGCAAATTTCGGGTGGGGTAAGTCGATTACATTGCCCCCTGAAACGATGAAAAGAAAAGCTCACCTCAGCAGCATTTGAACTCAGAACATTAAGATGGGTGAAATACCATTAAGCATTTTGCTAATGATTCTGCCAGCTCACTAATTTAATCATCATCATCATTATCATCATCATCATCCAGTGTTTTAAATCCGGTTTTTGTCCCCGTTAACGGGGGTGGCTGGATCTCCCTCAATGCCATAGCAACCGAGGTAGGCAGGTGCAGTCCACCCGAACCTTTGGGCTGGCTGGTTGGTGCTCATTTTCCTTTGCTATCATGAGGCTTTTTTGGAGCTGGATTTTCTATGGGGAGCATGCCCTTGCTTACCCACAACCTCAGTTTCTAGATACGAGTGGTTCCTGAGACCAAGGCCTCTACCATGATTTTTTAGAAATGTGGTGGAAAGCTAACTCAGGAAGGTAGGGGCGCTACTTAATAATAATAATAATAATCCTTTCTGTTATAGGAACAAGGCCTGAAATTAAGTGGGAGTGAGATACTTGATTACATTGTCCCCAGTATTTCACTGGTACTTAATTTCTTAATTTATTGACCCTGAAAGGATGAAAGACAAAATTGACCTCAGCAAAATTTGACCCCAGAACGTAAAGACAAACAAAATGTTGCTAAGCATTTACCCAATGCTCAGTGGTAATCATTTTTCTTTTATTAGGTTTTACCATGCTGGCCTGGGTTGGACAGGTTTTCCCAAAGTAATGTTTACAGCCAGATGCCCCTCCTGTGTCCAATCTTTTTGTCATCTCTTACAATGTGCCAGAACAGGGGGTGCAGTACACACTGGAGTAGCTGGGCCTAATGAACAACTGACAGCTCCAAATATTTATATTAGCAATTAATTTTCTCTCACTTGCTGTGCTATAATTTCAGTGTAAACGAAATCAGTATTAGTCGAGTAATTAATTAACACAACAGAGACCGTTTCTAATCAAAAGTAACGTTTAAACTTCTTCACAACTGCTCATAAATGTTTTCAATTTGTGCCACCATCATTATTGCGGTCGCTGTCATTACCATCACAATAAACACCATCATAATCACTACCATCATCATCATCGTTAACACTGCTATCATTGGCATTATCAGAACCGACATCATAATTACCACCACCACCACCAGCTCTAACACATTATCACCTTTAGCACCATCATCATCATCACCATCATTACCATCATGTGCTATTGAAGGTGCTGTTATTTGACCTGCCAGAAATAATAGCTGCAATCCTTCAACACTG
>NC_068999.1:45584831-45587960 GCF_001194135.2 Octopus bimaculoides
TTTTTCCCATTCTCTCCCTCTCGTGTACTATTATATATAATCATATATATATAATTGTATGCATTTGTATGAGTGTATGTACAATTGCACATGTGTGTATGTGTATATATTTATATATATATATATATATATATATATATATATATATATATATATATATATATATATATATATATATATACACACATACATGTATATATATGTGTGTGTGTGTGTGTGTGTGTGTGTGTGTATATATATATATATATATATATATATATGACCATACGCATATATATATAATGCATGTAATTTCGAAGTTGGTCTTATAAGATTCAAGTATAATTCCTCATCAGTTCAAACCACATGAATATTTCAAATATGGAATCACAGCCGCTGCCACCACCACCACCACCACCTCCACCACCACCGCTATCACCCTCGCCACCATCACCATAACCACTACCACCTTGTTTTGCATCTTATTTTTTCTTTCATTGATAGTTCACTGTAATTTAAAGATCTATTATCACCACCACCGCCACCACCACTACTATTGTTACTACTGCTGCTACTACTGCCTAAACTTTTACAATGTGTTGATTCTTGTTAAGTGGATTTCAGAATTCCATTGGCAACAGACAGATCTGGTGCAGAAGTATCCTATCTAATTAGTCTTGTATGGATTCATCACCACTGAGTTAGCGTAGGGAGGTAGGCTGATGTAGATGATGATGATGATGATGATGATTATGATGGCGGCAGTGGAGATGGTAATGCTGGTGGTGGTGGTAGTGCTGGTGGTAGTTCGTGCTTGCTCGTTGTTCAGTGTGTGTGTGTGTGTGTGTGAGTGTGTTAAAGATCAAATAGAGCCGTTACCAAATAGATTCTGAGGTGTTCTGTTCTATGCCACCACTGCCAACACCACTGCCAACAGCATCACCACCGCCAAAACCATCACCACTGCCAACACCACTGCCAACAGCATCACCACCGCCAAAACCATCACCACTGCCAACACCACTGCCAACACCAACACCACTGCCAACACCACTGCCAACAGCATCACCACCGCCAAAACCATCACCACTGCCAACACCACTGCCAACACCAACACCACTGCCAACACCAACACCACCACCACTGCCAACACCATCACCACCGCCAACACCACTGCCAATACCATCGCCAGTGCCAACACCATTGCCAACACCATCACCACTACCACCACTGACACAACTACTACCACCAACGCTACTGCCACCACCACAACAACAGCAATAATCACTACTGCTACTATTCTTCTTCTTCTTATTATTATTATTATTATTATTATTATTATTATTATTATTATTATTATTATTATTATATTAGCGGTATTTCGTCTGTCCTTACATTCTGAGTTCGACTTTGATTTTCATCCTTTTGTGGGGAGTCAATAAAATTAGTACCAGTTACACACTGGGGGCCAATGTAATCGACTTAATCCCTTCCCCCAAATTTCAGGCCCTTGCGCTTCCAGCAGAAAGAATTATCATCATTATTATTATTATTATTATTATTATTATTATTATTATTATTATTATTATTATCATTATCATTATCATTAAGGTGGTGAGTTGGCAGAATCGTTAGCACACTGGACAAAGTGCTTGGTGGCATTTCTTTGGACACTTAACTTGCTGAGTTCAAATCCTGCCAAGGCAACTTTGCCTTTCGTCCTTTCGACGTCAATAAAACAAAGTATCAGTTGAGCATGGGTGGGTAGGGGTAGGGGTGATGTAATCGATTAGCACCCCCCACCCCACCCCCACCCCTAAAACAGTGGCCTTGTACCAAAATTTGAAACCATTATTATTTCTGTTGCTTTCTTCTTATACCATTCCAACCAATCTTTTTGCCAATTTCCCATTAAATTCTTCACAAACCATTTATTCTTTAATCATTTAGTTTTTTTAATATTCTTTCCATTTCATTTATTCCCATTTCTCTTTACATGTGTGTGTATGTGCATGTGTGTTCATGTGTGTGTGTGTGTGTGTGTGTGTGTGTGTATGTATTTATGATTCATGTTATGTATGTATTTCTCTAAATTTATTTCCAGATGTTTTCCCTATCCCCTGTTTTTTTTTAAATTTTGTTTTTCTCAAGGACAATCCTACTTTAATATCCTAATCTAATTGCGATCACACGACTAACCAGACTATCCAATAGTGTTACACCTCACTGGTTACAATGCGCTTTGCATTGTTTTAGTCTTGGAATGACACCATTCTTCTGGCCAGGCAAGAAGGCCAACATTCTCCTCCTGGTCAAAAGTGGGACCACAGCAACATAAAATGAAGTGCTTTGCTCAAGAACACAACATGCTGTCTGGTCTACGAATTGATCCCATGATCTAGCAATCATGTGTGCAACAGCCTAACCACTCAGCCACGTGCTTATGATCTCATTGTACATCTCCAAAAACCCTTCCCAGTTAACTGTTCGAAATTCAATTACCTCACACACAACTGTCATAATATCTGATCACATTATACCCATGTACTACATCAGTTACGACATATATTAAGCCGCCAAGAAATATATTAGAATATAAGACTGAATTATTCTCTATCCTACCGAACATTTTCCTAAAATTTTCTGCAAAACCTTTCCTAAAAATATTGAAACGTGGCTTCCAATAGATTTAGAAATAATTGCTTTTTGTAGGTTTCCCCACTACCATTTAACAGTCATAATGGATTATTGGACAATTTACCATTTAATAGGAAAGAAGGAACTCTTCCACTTCATTATCATCATCATCATTATTATTAGTATTATTATTATTGTTATTCATTTCTTGGTGTCTGATCGAATATGAATGCATGCTTTTTTGTGAACGTGCACTCATTCACACTTACAGGCACATACACTAAATACACACATACATGCATATGTGTGCATGTGTGTGTACGTGTGTGTATGTGTGTGTGTGTGTGTGTGTGTCTGTGTGTGTATGCACATATTTTTCACATATATAAATTACACACACGTATGAAATATGTTCTACATGTATCTCACATTTTAAACACATATAGATACATACATACATACATACATATAAATATAGATATATACATATATATATATATATATATATATATA
>NC_068999.1:45590052-45610527 GCF_001194135.2 Octopus bimaculoides
ATATATATATAAATATATATATAAATATATACATGTATATATGTATATACATGTATATATGTATATACATATAAATATATGTATAATATACACCCGTGCACACACAAGCACATATCACATGTATTATGTGTGATTATTTTTACTTTTATAAATTATTTTATTGCATGTTGTCATGGATTGAATAGTTTTATAATTCCATTTCGTTTCTAACATTTCAATGAGAATTATTATTATTATTATTATTATTATTATTATTATTATTATTATTATTATTATTGTTATTATTAACATTGTTGTTATTGTGCTAGTTTTTTTTTGTTTGGTTTTTTTTTGTTAATTTTTATCCTTCCCTAACAGAATTCAAAGCTACCATATTTATACTTGTGATTATCACATAATTGCTCTTCTTTTCTGTACAGATGCAGAATTAAATTGAATAAAAGCGCCATTTGTTTGCCTTTTATACATTTAGTTGCTATAAAATTCCATGACGCAATACAGATGTTGAGTCACCCACTCAACAGTAAACATTTCTGATATATTATTAATAATAGTTGCTCTGCATTATACAGTTTTTGGATTAGGAAAAAAATGTAATTCTTCAATGAAATCATTTAAGATTCTATTCCAAAGAATTTCAACTTTTGGTAAAGCCTATTTTATTCATCTAAGACATCATTTTTTTCTCCCAAGTATTTTCAATAGCTCTTTCACTCAAAAGGATTCCACCATTGTTAGAATAACATAGTTGGTAAAATTCCAAACTTTGACAAAATGAATATACAAGTTTAGTTCCTTTGTGCGAAATTCTTCCGGTGTCTCTTTCAAAATCAGGCTGGCTTGCCTCTGACTAAATCATATTAAATAAGCATTGGTGTATATTGATCTTTCATTTAAGACATTATCGTGGTATCTAATAATGTTATTGGTATGCTTGCAGTGGTACCTAACTGGCTAAATGAGCATGGTTGTGTGGCGAAAGATGTTTGTTTTGCAACCATGTGGTTTCAGATTTGGTCCTTACTGCATAACACCTTCTCCCATAGCTTTAGATTGAGCACTACTAACTTGTGGGTAGAATATGTTACATGGAAAAACTGTAAACAAGCTGTGATACACGCATACATAAGTCAGTAAATAGTGGGGTTGTGTTAACCGCATGTGGAGAAATAATAGGAAAATGAAAAATAAGGCAGAATGCTAAACTGGAAGCATATTTTAATAAAGATTTCTAACCGGCTTTCATTGCAAAGCAAATTTTCAAGAAGAAGGAGAATGAAAATGTTTTTTACAAAGAAGTACAAAACGAAGAAAATAATATATAAAAAAAAAATATATAAAAAAATAAAAATACCAATACATTATATCGTCTCTGAGCTTTTGAAGTTCAATGGTAATCCATGTATATAATGGTTGGAAAAATAAGGATGCATGAGAATTGAGAGTTGTGTTAGGTTTTGAAAAAGGGTTAAAAGTTTGTGTTAAGCAGGAAGTGTGGTGTCAAAACAGGAAGTGTGTGTAAGGGGAGACAAATGTTTTTAGTTGGAGTTTTGAACTCTTTTTCAACAGGAAGTTTATGTCTGTTCCTCCCCTTACACACACTTCCTGTTTTGACACCACACTTCCTGCTTCCAGTTTAGCATTCTGCCTTATTTTTCATTTTCCTATATATACATATATATATATATATATATATATGAAAGATTATTATACTTTAAAAAGTATAATAATCTTTAGAAAAGATTATTATACAAAAATGATATTGTTAATGAAAAGATAGCATTTTTCTTTTACATTCCTTCTTTTATGTACTCAGGTTTTGAATGGTTACATTGTTAGAATAACTGTCTATATAGTTCTAACAGGATTAGATCTTAGGTCCTTTTGATACCAACCCACCGAAGGCTGTCTCTGGTTCTATGGTAAAAGTTTTCCCTTTTGAAAACAGTAATCTAAATTAAAATCTTTCATTAAAATTCCACGTTAATTTATGTTCCAAACAACAGCTTAATCGCAAGAAAGTTATTTTTGCTAAATTCTTTATTTTCAAAATTAATGAAACAAAGATTATGTAATTAAATTGAAATATGGTAAGAAAAAGGTCAAAGTGATTTAGATTAAAACCTTCCATTAAAATTTTCTGTTAATTTATATTCCCAGCATCACCTTAATAATGGTAAAGTCATTTTACTAAATTCTTCATTATTTTTAAAATTCACAGAAATAAAACCAGTGTATTTAAACAGAAAGACTTAAAGTAATCTCAATTGAAACCTCCATTCAAAATTCCATTTAAATTTATGTTCCAAATACCATCTTAAAAGCAACAATATTATTTCACTAAATTCTTCTTTATTTTCAAAATTACCTGAAACAAAGTGTGTTTCATTAGAAATATCATAACAAAAGAGTTAAAGTGTTTTGAATTAAAACATTCCATCAAAATTTTCCGTTAGTTTATGTTCCCAGCATAAAGTTATTTTATTAAATTCGTCATTTACTGTATTTCAATGTGTATAAGGAATCCTTTATTAAAAATATATGGGAGTTTCTTTACATGGATAGTATTATAATCCCTTAGAAAACCTTTTTTCCATATTTTAAGCTCAAAAACTTAGGGAGTTCCTTATACACGCTAAAATAAGATACATTCAAAATTTAAAAAAAAAAACAATTAAAAATGGCACTCTGTTCATTGGTTCCAGTTGATCCAATCAACCAAACAGCCAGCCCGTGAAATTAATGTGCAAATGGCTGAGCATTCTACAGACATGTGGACCCTTAATGTAGTTCAAGGGAGATGCAGCATGGCACAGAATGTAACAAGTCTGGCCCCTTGAAAGACGGGTTTTGCTTTCAGTTTTCACCTAGCAAATCCACACATATGACTTTGGTTGCTCTGGGGCCTAAAGTAGAAGACACTTGCTCAAGATAGCATGCAATAGGAACAGAACCTGAATCCACAGGATTGGGAAGCAAGCTTTACCACACAGCCATGCTTGCACCTACATGCATATGTATGTATGTATGCTGGTGCCACAGCAAAGCACCCAGGCTGGTGTCACATAAAATGCACCCATGCTGGTGCCACATAAAAAGCTCCAGCCATAGAACCAATGCCAAAACAGACTAAAGGAACCTGGCGCAACCCCTGACCTTGCAAGCTCCTTTTGAACTGCCTAACCTATGCCAGTATGAAAAACGGACGTTAAATGATGATGAAGATGACGACGATGACGACAATGATGATGATGATGATGATGAGACATATGAATTTTTTTTTTTAACTATATTATTTGTGAAAGCAAATAAATATTTTTAATAGTATGAATTCTGAAAACTCTGTCAATAAGGTATTATTAATGTCAATGGATTTATAAATTAATTTATAGCTAAGACTTGATCTCGTGAAGTAGTCTTTGCCAAGAGCCCTTCTTTCAACTCTTTAACGTTTGGTAGAACTGCTTCTGCATTAAAAAAGAAAGAAAGAAAGAGGGAGAGAGAGAGTAGAAAGAACGAAGAACCATTCGGCAATGATATAATTACAAAAGACAGCTTTAAGTAATTAACAATCATTTTCTTTCTTTTTTTTTTGTTTTGTTTTTGTAGCTTTTTAAATAGTTTATTTATTGTTTGATGGAATGGCTTATCTTTCAATTCCTTAAAAACATCTGTTTCTTATTTTTCAAATGGTTAAATGCTGATAATTCATTTATAGTAATTTTTCTTTCTTTCTTTTTTTTTTGCTTTTTTTTTTTGTTTCTTACTTTAAACATATTTTTCATATTAAAAAATAAACATTTAGTCTATATTTTAATAATATAAAATCGTTATCGCAAACGTAAATACCTTGTGCTTTTTTCCATGTTGGATTGCAGTTATGTGTTACTGAGATAACAGCTAAATGTTGTTGCTCTTGTCTTTGTTGTTGTTGTTGTTGTTGTTTATCCCTGATCATTATTGAATAAGTAAGCCCTACAATCAAAGCTCCTTTTGAAAAGACAGCATTATCCAATACATCCTTCTGCTTTTATACGCAATATGGCGTTAAGGGAGATTTTGCTGTTATTTCTAGCTGTTGAAATGTTCACATTTGAAACTAAATCCAGAAGCTAACATGTGAATCAGCTGCCCAGATGCATAATTTTTATTGTCTCACTTTGGCACCTTACACTTTTATAGCGTCACAATTTTCATAGCGTCTCACTTTTTGTAACGTCTCACTTTTATAGGCTCGTGTTTCCATAGCATCTCACTTTTTTTAACAACTTGCTTTTTATAGTATCTCAATTTTCTAGTGTCTCACTTTTTTTTTAAATAGCACCTCACTCTTTTATATAGTGTCTCATTTTTTTATCACATCTCATTTCATAGTATGTTACTTTCTTGTAGTCCACATTTTTATAGTGTCTCATTTTTTTATAGCATTTTTTCATAAATGCATTTTATGGCATTTCATTTTGTTTATAATGTCTCACATTTTTACAGCACCAATTTTTGACAGTGCCACACTTTTTATAGCTTCTCACTATTTATAGTGTCTCACTTTTTTATAGTATTTCACTTTTTCTAGTGTCTCACTTTTTATAGTGCCTCATTTTTTATACCACCTCACTTTTTTATAGAGTCTCACTTTTTATGGTGTCTCATTTTTTATAGTGCCTCATTTTTTATACCACCTCACTTTTTTATAGTGTCTCACTTTTTATGGTGTCTTATTTTTTATAGTGTCTCGCTTTTTATAGCGCCTCACTTTTTATAGTGCCTCACTTTTTATAGAGTCTCACTTTTTTATAATGTCTCACTTTTTATAGTGTCTCACTCTTTGATAACGCTTTACTTTTAGTAAGTCACAAATTTTATTGCATCTCACTTTTATATAGCATCTGACACTTTTTATAGCAACTCACATTTCTACAGAAAGTGAGACACCATAGCATGTTGTCCTTATAGCATCTCACATTTTTTAACTGAAATAATGAACAAATTAATGAATTCAACTGTTGAATAACAAAAAGGAGGAGTTGCACCTCTTGCTGGAGGGGTCCACATCCTTAAAATCAACAGCAACAAACCAGTTTAATCATCCTCGAGTGCTTAATACAAAATTTTATCCTTTCACAGAATGTCAACTGATCTGCTAATCACATCATGGCTTAATTTTTTTTTCTGCTCCTGTTATCAGATTAACCATGTTTTTTTCTTTGAATTTTTATGTTATTATACTGCACTGAGAATCAGAAATTAATTTTTTATTTCCTGTTTTAATCTAGAATTATTTTGGAACCCTTGAAAAAAATTCTTCTTCTGGTTATTCCCTCTGTCTCTTCACCTGCCAGTTTAGAATCTGTTTTTTTTTTGATGCCGTGATTAGTTTAAAGTTCTATCAAAGAATGGTAAACAGCTATGATGACTTCACAAATGGCAATGTTTTGTGTTTGATGAGAGTTCATATTAATCAGGTGACTATCCAACTATCCAGACACTCACACGTAGACATACACATGCGTTATTATTATTATTATTAATATTATTTTTATAACGTGCTTTCACTTCACTACCGAGCGCAGCTCTGTGTACCTTGGGTATGTGCTGTGGTTTGCTGTGATGCTCTTATGGTTACTGTATTGAAAGTGTTTTGCGTATTATCATTATTATTATTATTATTATTTTTATTGAGAACAAACTGGCTAATCTGTTCTGGAGGACTTTCCAGTTGGAAACTATCATGGATAATTTCTAGATGTCTTTGGCCTGGCACTGAGACTGTAGTAGATCACACTTGCCCAAGGTGCTGAATGTACAATGAGATTGAACCTGGAATCACATGATTACGTAGTAAACTTCCTGACCCATACAGCCATGCCTTCACCTCTATGTTAATAAGTTTCTTAATTGACCTTATTTATTTGCGTTATTGCATTATTCAACAGCCGTAGGTGTCATCGGCCTTCTTGCCGATGTTATCATCACCGTTGTTGCTGCTATTGGCGCTACAGCTGCTACTGCTGCTGCTGCTGCTGCCGATATTGATTCTTGAATTGAACAATTTTTAAATCATAGAATTTTACCCACCTCCACCCCCTCGTCCTTCCCATCGCCACCACCACCAGCAGCAGCAGCCTGACATTAATAAAGGAAACCGAAAATATCACCCTGTTCGCAAATTTCATCGTGTCGGTTTCATTAACAATCTGGTTGCTATGGTGACAACACCAATAGAGCAACATTTCAGTTACTGATGTGTTCTTTCATGGATTAACAGAATTCTCTAGGGAG
This sequence comes from Octopus bimaculoides, assembly GCF_001194135.2. Lineage (NCBI taxonomy): Eukaryota > Metazoa > Mollusca > Cephalopoda > Octopoda > Octopodidae > Octopus > Octopus bimaculoides. The sequence continues at coordinate 45,596,332 of NC_068999.1, forward strand.
GACCTCCGCTATGAAACAGCAACAGCAACAACAACAATAGTGGCTGCAACTGTTTGGCAAACACAAATTACCTTAAAGCTACAACTGACAGTTCTAAGCTGAAACCCTCTCTTTAAACATTAGCAAACTGTAAATGCAAACATTTGGAGCATCTATCAACTATTATTTTGAAGAAATGCCTCAATTATTTGGCAATTTCATCGGCTTTTATCAGCTACTCTGAAGTTATTTGTTACAGATCAATAAACATTTATTTCTCAACCCCACCCTCTTCTCGATCATCATTTTGGTTTCTGGGGTTTTTTTTGTTTCTTTTGGCCTTTTTTTTTTTTTTTTGGATTCCGTTATCTCTTTCCATCCACCACAAACCAATATATCACAGATAACAACTATAGCATGAACTGCGACAAAAAAAAAAAAAAATAATAATAACATCAACATCATCGAATTTCTTTCTTTTGGTAAGAACAATGACAAATTGAAGATCATTGGCACACTCACAAAAAAAAAATAAAAATAAAAAAAAACCCACAGTAACAATGGCAACCATAACACTGACTGTATTAATATCAACAGCAACAACAGCAGCAATATCACCAACATCGACACTTCTTGAGTACTTTGGCTACACTACTGACAAAGAATTGTTACAACAGTTTCTTTAAGGATAAAAAAACTAGAAAATTATTCTTTGACATTTTGGTTTATTTCACATTTTTTTTGTTACTATTCTTCTGTCTTTTTAGAGATCATTCTTGCATTATTATGTGAATGGTAAACTGATATATGGTAATTATACAGGTCATTTAATAATAACAATAATAATAATAATAATAATAATAGTAGTAGTAATAATAATAATAGCTTGGCTTTCATGGCTTTTGATCTTAAGTGATTGGAAGTGTTATCATGTAAATGCATTGTCTTGATATAAAAGATGGGTTACAGCAAATATTCTGCTCAATACTACAGATTTGCTTGTCAGTTGTTTGACCATAACCAGTCGAGCATGTCCCTTGGTTGCTGACGATATGTGCATCTCTGATCATGAGCAGAAATATTGGGGGAACATCGTAGCCATGTGTTGAGAAGAATTCTTAGGCGCTTGAATAATTCACATCTGGAAATGTGTGTTGATTCAACATCCTTAAACAACCCTTATTCAGGGACATTTTGAGGTTGACTTTGCCTTTCATCCTTTTGGGGGTCGAAAAATTAAGTACCAGTTATGCACTGGGGTTGACATAATCAACTTAATCCCTTTGTCTGTCCTTGTTTGTCCCCTCTATGTTTATCCCCTTATGGGCAATAAAGAAATAAGAAACATTAGCATGCCAGGCAAAACGCTTAACGGTATCTCATCTATCTTTACGTTCTGAGTTCAAATCCCACCAAAGTCAACTTTCCCTTTCATCCTTTCAGGGTCAAATAAATAAGTACCAGTTGTGTACTGGGTTCGATCTAATCGACTGGCCCCCACTCCTCAAAAATTTCAGGCCTTATGGCTAGAGTAGAAAAGATTATTATTATTATCATTATCATTATTATTATTATTATTATTATTATTATTATTATTATTATTATTGCCAAATAAAATGCTGAGATAATAAACTCCTGTAAACAGCTGCTGATATTGCCATACCAACAGCCCCCAAGATTTCGACCTGGTTTAGTCCTTCGTTTTGAGAGCGTATTATTTAGATATTAGATTTGAAAGCAAATTGCATTAAGATTATAATACGATACCACAACATGTTGCTGCTGCTGTTGCTGCTGCTGCTGCTGCTGTTGTTTTTGTTGTTGTTGTTGTTGTTAATATTGTCAGGATTGTGGTTGTTGTCATCATTGTAAATTGTATTTAATTTGTCGTTTGTTCTTACCAAAGAAAATCAATTTTAGTTCATTAAGGAATGTTCAATGAATTCAAACATCAAAACTACTCGCCATGGAAACTAAACACACGATGTTGTTGTTGTTGTTGTTGTCGGTAGTGGTGGTGATGGTTGTGGTTGTGGTGATGCCGGCGGCAGCGGTGGTGGTGGAATGATTTTCTTTTTTTTTCATCTTCTGATCCTTATTTTCGTCAACCTCTCGATTATCACTACATCTGCATCACGGTGCAGTTTGTTGTGCAATGTGCAGTACTATGTCAGAACAACAGAATGACGATTGTAATATTTCGCAAACTGAGAATCAACAAAAACAAAAAAAAAACAAAAAAACCTTGCTCTCCCTTTTTTGATTCCTGATTATGTTATTGAGTAAGGAATTGGCAATCTGTAGATTTGCTGATTCTCAAAGATACAAAGATTAAACCTTTAGCACTCAGATTCCTCTGCCAAAATGTAAGGCTTATATATTCACATTGTTTCCAATCAATAATTTATTATCTCATAGCTTCAAGATTCTGATGATGTGGTTGTTTATTTTTACGATGACATTCTTGGGTAGGTGTGAGAGGCTGGATCAGGCCAGTTTCAAAAAGGACAAGTAGAATATATGGGCTGCATATGGTTAGTTTTGATACTTAAGGTTTAAAGCAAGTCATCTGGACATGATTGCTGAAGGTGATTTGGTGTTAGGAAGGGCATCCAGCCATTAGAAACCATGCTGAAACAGACATGGAGGTTGAATAGCCCGTCAGCTGGTCAGCTTCTGTCAAACTGTCCGATCTATGCCAGCATGGAAAACAGATGTCAAATGGCGGTGGTGGTGGTGGTGGTGGTGGCGGTGGTGGTGATGACAGTGATGATAGTGATCCTGGTTCAATTTCTAAATTTTGCAATTGCTCAACAACCCTGCAGCAGGTTGACTACCCAGATACAATACATCAGGTTAGGATCGAAGTAGCCATGGAAACAACATTTGTATTATTAGATTCACCATTGATTTATTTGGCGAAAGCATCGTTGTTGTGGTACATAACCTTGTTGTTAAAGGTGGAGTGTGTCCTTGAGCGAGGCACTTTACTTTTCATTGTTCAGCTGCAAAAGAAGTACCAAGCTCAAGTGCTGCTGGCGTCATCCTCTTTCTCTCCCACCAACCGTCACATCCTGGATTGTCTACTACGATGAAAGGGGTGGGAGAGACAAGAGGCTTCCTATGTCTGCTCACAAGCACTTAAAACAGTTGGCAAAAACATAGAAGATACCACGAAGCCACACTCGTTCACAAGCGACAGCTGCCTCTTAAATTGTCTTGCAAACCATGAAGTGTAAAAAACAAAAAAATAAACAATAGGCGCAGGAGTGGCTGTGTGGTAAGTAGCTTGCTTACCAACCACATACTTCCGGGTTCATCCCCACTGTGTGGCACCTTGGGCAAGCGTCTTCTACTATAGCCTCGGGCTGACCAAAGCCTTGTGAGTGGATTTGGTAGACAGAAACTGAAAGAAGCCTGTCGTATATATGTATATGTATATATATGTATATGTATATATATGTGTTTTTGTGTCTGTGTGTCTATGTTTGTCCCCCCCCCTCCAACATCGCTTGACAACCGATGCTGGTGTGTTTACGTCCCCGTAACTTAGCGGTTCGGCAAAAGAGACCGATAGAATAAGTACTAGACTTACAAAGAATAAGTCCTGGGGTCGATTTTCTTGACTAAAGGTGGTGCTCCAGCATGGCCGCAGTCGAATGACTGAAACAAGTAAAAGAGAAAAAAATAAAAGAGAAATTTTGTTATACACTTATAACCTGGTTATTAATATGCTATTATGTGCTTCCAAAGTCAGTTTTTGGTCAGTTTTTATGGCCTACGGAGGAGGTCTTTTTGTTTGTTTAGACTTTATACCTCATTTCTTATCAGCTAATTAAAATTATTTATTTATTTTTTGTCTGTGCAGTCTCCAGTTATTCATTTAATGGATTGGATGTTTGCTATTGTCTGTATTTTATAGCCAGACCGACCACAAGTACTTCACCTTCGCCACCAAATTAATCTATATTCTAAACAGACAACCATTTCCTCATCACTAAACCTATCACAATAGAAGGTTTTTAATTCCATACATTATTATTATTATTATTATTATTATTATCAATGTCTTTGTTGTTGTCATTGACTTTATTTATTCAAAAAGTGATTACATGCTTCTCTAGTTAGCAGAAATAGTATCACGAGGTTTGGTGACCACAAGCCTCCCCAAATCTCAGGAATCGTTCCAAAGATTCTTGCAGAATAATCGACGTCACTTTTCTTGCTGGTTGACGGTTGTCGCCGTCGATGTCACCGTCGCAATCTTTGCCATCACCATCATCATTGCCACCGCCGCCGTCGCTACTATCATCATCATCATTTTTATGTCCATTTTTCCATGCTCGCAAGAGCTAAACAGGACAGAGTTTATTGAAGTAGATTTTCTACGGCTGGATGCTTTTCCTGATGCTAACCCTTACCTGTCTTGTATTTCCTCATGGCCAGACATGTATTTTACAGAATACTGGAAATGTACAACACTTATTTAAAATGATGCAATGCCAAGACAAGGGATACAAACACACACTCTCTTTCACACACACACATATACGCACACTCAATCTCTCTCTCTCTCTCTCTCTCTCTCTCTCTCTCACTCAATCTCTCTCTTTCTCACACACACACACACACACAATCAATCTCTCTCACTCTCTCTCTCTCACACACACACACATACACACACTCTTTCATACATACACACACTCAATCTCTCTCTCTCTCTCTCTTTCATACACACACACACTCAATCTCTCTCACACACACAGACACACACTCAATTTCTCTCTCTCTCTCTCATACACACACACACACACACACTCAATTTCTCTCTCTCTCTCATACACACACCCAATTTCTCTATCTCTCTCTCACACACACACTCAATTTCTCTCTCTCTCTCTCATACACACACACTCAATCTCTCTTTCTCTTTCTCTCTCATACACATATACATACACACACATATATATCATGAGGTCCTTTCAGTTTCCATCTACCAAATTCACTCACAAGTCAGTCAGCCCAGGGTTATAGCAAGAAAATGCTTGCCCAAAGTGCCATGTGTAGGGACTGAACCTGAAACCTCACAGCCCTGCCTGTGCCTGTTTCCCTTTTACTTTCAAATCCTAAATATTCCTTTTGAATTCCCCTTTTTTTACCTCCTGACCAATTTTTTTCAAACTAACACTTCATTCACAACCATGTGTGCACTATTTCACTTTTCAATTGACATTCATCAATGAAATTTAATTAATTTTTCTTTTCTAATTATGTCTCTAATTATGTAATACTTTAATTAACCATTAATTTTTTTAGTCATGTCTTTTGCATGCTTCATTTCAATGGTTTGGTTCACTTCACAGAGCTCCGTGTGAAGGAGGAGCTCTGTAGGTAAGACATTTGCTTCCTAGAAATAACAGCTAAATCTAGACAGTTTCACTACCATTGTCTTCATTTCTCTTTCTTTTTTACAACAGCAACAACAACATCAGACTTTTATTCCTTTTGATGTTTCACCTACATCATTTCAATGATTCCATCACACCGTTTCTGAATAATAAACCTCTTTCAGTTCAATTTCTCACTATCTTTCTATCTTTTACTTGTTTCAGTCATTGGACTGCGGCCATGCTGGGGTACCACCTTGAAGAATTTTAGTTAAATAAATCAATCCCTGCACTTTATTATTTTTCAAGTCTGGCACTTATTTTATTGGTCTCTTTTGCCAATCCACTAAGTTATGTGGAATGTAAATAATCCAACACTACTTGTCAAGTGGTGGTGGTGGTGGTGATGGACAAACACAGACATACACATATACATATATATATATGTATATATTTCATTCCATGATGCTACCTCTGATGAGCACTGGGTTACATAATTGGACTGTTACCAAACACTCCATTGAATCTCTGGCACGAAACCAATTGGTAAGATCGGTCGTAATGCATATATAGTACTGTACACTTCAATTAATACATACATACATATATAAAGGTGAATTATTCAAATCCCAAAGAATTCCTCTCAACACATGGCTATGATGTTCACCCCACTACTTCTACTCTTGATCAGAGATGCATATATCGTCAGCCACTAAGGGACATGCTCAATTGGTTAAAGTCAAACAACTGATAAGCAAATCTGTGATATTAAGCAGAATATTTGCTGTAAACCATCTTTTATACCAAGACAAAACAACATACGTGATAACACTTCCGATCAGCTAAGATCAAAAACCATGAGAGCTACTACCTAGTACAGGGCATTCAATATTATTATTGTTGTTGTTGTTATTATTATTATTATTATTATTATTATTATTATTCAGTAGTCCTATTTTTATAACGCGCTTTCACTTCACTACCGAGCGCAGCTCTGTGTGCCTTGGGTATGAGCTGTGGTTTGCTGTGATGCTCTTATTTTTACTGTATTGAAAGTGTTTTGCGTAGGATGTGTGCAGTGCCTAGTAGTACAATTTTCTGTATGTTATATATATTTGTAAGTCCTGGTGTTTTTGTTATGTATTTGTCTGAATATTTTTTTATTATACCTAAGGCACCTACTATGATAGGAATTGTTTCTGTTTTTAGATTCCACATTCGAGTTACCTTTATTTCCAGGTCGTTGTATTTTGAAAGTTTCTTCATTTCTTTTAGAGAAAAGTTGTCATCTGCTGGTATTGATACATCAATTAGAAAGCATTTTTTTCCTTCATGATCTCTGACAACTATATCTGGTCTATTGGCCTTATATTATTATTATTATTATTATTATTATTATTATTATTACTATTGTTATTATTATTATTATTATTATTATTATTATTATTTTAATGTAAAGATCATTAAGTACTTCGCTAAGAAATAAGAAAAGTAGGTAAGAAACTGAAAAATATATTTTTAAAAAAAATGAATAAATTATGAGAGAAAAAGGTGAAGCAGGTACAGAGGAAACGATTTCTCCTCACCTTCCAGCATCCTACAATCTTTAACTTCGAATATGACTTTCATCTGATGCAGTAGAATATTGTCTCTAACCAAGTCATAGATGTGTGAAGAAATATTTTGACACTTTCCCATACATGATGAATATAACAGGTATATATAATTACAAACGTGCCAATATTGTGCGGCTTATGAATAAATAAATAGATATTCATTTATTTATTCATAACCTATGATATATTGGTTCTCTTGGAATTATTGCCCCTTGCCCACCTCACCTCACCTCGTCAATCCTTGCAGCGTTATGTAAATGAGTTTATGCTTTGCCACATGTTTTGCATTTTAAACAGTAACTTTGAGCTTGTGATTGTCAGTAACATGGAGAGATGAAATGAAAGAATCCCAATGAATCATGAAGCGATCATGTGTAGTCTGGCAGTTCAATTTTTATCAGAAGCTGTTGAAAAGGCCACCATGGGGCCTAATTTTACAGCAGCATGGAGAGATGACATGAAAGAATCCCAATGAATCATGTCAAGTCTGGTAGTTCAGTTTTCATCTGAAGCTCCATCTAGGCCCCATAGTTACAAAGGCCATGGTGGTGGTGGTGGTGGTGGTGGTGGTGGTGGGAAGAATAAGAAGCCAAAATGTCAGAACCAGAGACAGTTGTACTCAATGAACTTGCTTTAATAATAATAATCATAATGATGATGATGACAATGACGACCAATGATGATGATGATGATGATGACAAACAAGATTAGAAAGCAAAAATTGACATGTTAACAGGATTGTCCTAAGCATATCATTGGGGTGGGGCAGTGTTAGGCACCAGTGCAAACACACACACACACACACACACACACACACACTCTCACACACATTCACACACATTTCACCAAACATTGGCATTTCCATATATAAGACATTCATGCTAAAAAAAAAAAAAGCAAGACTTCAACACATAAATTACAAAGTGAGCGAACTTAATACATACAGGTTTCAAATTCTGACACAAAGCCTGCAATTTTCAAGCGGGTGGTGGTGGGGGAGGATGTTAGTTCATTACATTAACCCCAGTACATCTATCTTCGTTGAACCCTCTTGAGATACATGGTGTTTTGGTAGCCAAAAAGACCGAAATGTTTTTTCTGTTGAGATTGAATATGATGGGTGCATGTCGAAAATAAAAGACAAAATGTCTAAAACTACTTTAATAAAAAGTGAAATTATTTATATTGTATAGTTGGCACTCCGTCGGTTACAATGACGAAGGTTCCAGAAGATCCAATCAACGGAACAGCCAGCTCATGAAATTAGCGTGAAAGTAGCTGAGCACTCCACAGACACGTGTACCCTTAACGTAATTCTCAGGGGATATTCAGCGTGACACAGTGTGACAAGGCTGACCCTTTGAATTACAGGCACAACAGAAACAGGAAGAAAGAGTGAGAGAAAGTTGTGGTGAAAGAGCACAGCAGGGTTCACCACTATCCCCTGCCGGGGCCTCATGGATCTTTAGGTGTTTTTGCTCAATAAACACTCTCAACGCCTGGTCTGGGAATCGAAACTGTGATCCTACGACTGCGAGTCCGCTGCCCTGACCACTGGGCCATTGTGCCTCCACATTGTATAGTAGAACAAGTAGAAAGATAAATTTTATTCAACGTATAGATACTGAACAGTATAGATATAAAGGATAAAATCCTTTATGAGTTCCTTTCAAGCGTTGTATTTCACCTGGCATGCTAACGATTCTGTCACCCTGCCACCTTTGTGTACCATAGTAATAATAATAATTGATAATAATTATTTGTAGAGAATGTGAAAAATGAGGAGAATTATTGTAGATTGGCAAGGAGACATTTTGTTGAAGCTAGTACCGTGATTATTTCACTGCAGTCTATATAAGCTAATAATAATATCAAATAAATTAGAGGAGTTATAATTAATTCCGTGTTTGATTAATAATGAGTATTTAGGATATAAAAGTATATTATTGTGTTAACTCAAATATCATTTGACTGATATATCTGTTTATTACTTACTGATGACTTCACAGGGTTTTTCCATCATAAAATCAACATATTGACGTAATAATTATGCTATTGTTTTGTAGACGTGTGTCCTTACAAAATGATCTACTGAGAGCTGTGGTGGTGGTGGTGGTGGTTGTGGTGGTGGTGGGTGTTTGTGTGGCTGTGCAGTATGGAGTTTGTTTCCCAACCATATGGTTCTAGGTTCAATCCCTAGAACCTAGAACCTAGTGCAGTGTAGCAGAAAAAAGTTACCAAAAGCATTACATGCCATCAAAGGGATTCTAGGGTACAAATATATGGTGCCCAATACACCCATCTTGACTACCCGTCTGATAAGGATACACCAGGCACATGCATCACAACCATATGTGTGTGACATGGTGATCTTGAATCAAGATAAACAGTGCATGATCTTGCAGGTGAGGCACAGTTGGAGTTTTCTTCAGGTTGAGTAGCCTATCCCACTCAAAAGCTCCCTGAATAAGGATTGTTTAAGGACGTTGAATGAAACACCCATGTTTCCAAAGGTGAATTATTCAAACCCCAAAGAATTCCTCTCAACACATGGCTATGATGCTCCCCCACTACTTCTGCTCATGATCAAGGATGCACATATCATCAGCCGCTAAGGGACATGCTCAACTGGTTAAGATCAAACAACTGACAAGCAAATCTGTGGTATTGAACAGAATATTTGCTGTAGCCCATCTTTTTTATACCAAGCCAAAACAATATACATGATAACACTTCCAATCAGTTAAGATCAGAAGCCATGAGGTCCATTGCCTGGTACTGCATCAGGGCATCTATTACTACTATTACCTCCATGTTCGCGAAGGTGGAGGTATTGTTTTTCAGTTGTGTTTGTTTGTTTGTCCGTGGATGAAACTTTCGGAGATGTTTGGCCTTATGACTGGCATGAACTGATTAGATTGTGGGATCAATCCAGTACCAGACAAGGATTCTGAATTATTTTTCTGTTTTTTTACTTAATTTTTGAGAATGCTCAGGTTCATTTTTAGTATTCTCGTTTGTGAGAGCAGTCGAGTTTATTTCAGATATTCTCATTTTAAAAATCATCCCCAGTTAATCATTGAGAGGATGTTGGTGTTGCCTTGGCGGAGGTTTACACTTTCTGAGTGCTCTTTTTACTATTATTATTATTATTATTATTAGTATTATTATTAAGGTGGTGAGCTAGGACAAGCATTAGCACGACGGGGCAAAATGCTCAGCAGCATTTTGTCCATCCTAACCTTCTGAATTGAAATTCTGCCAAGGTGAACTTTGCCTTTCATCCTCTCAAAGTCAATAAAATAAGGGGTCAATTTAATTAACTTACTCCCTCCGCAAAACTTAGTAGCTTTGTGCCAAAATTTGAAACCATTATTAGCATTAGCTGGTAAAAATAAATGTAAAACCTAAATAGTATCAAAAATGGTACCATTGACTGTCTGTATATTGTGTATTTGTTGCCATTTCAGTTTCTTCCAAATGAATTTATGTTCTTCCTTCTATGGTCTCCGATACTTCCAATGATAAATGTTGTTATATTATGTACAAACTATATAAATATATCACCACACATCAATACAATCGATAGTAAATAGAATCAATTGGTTGATCTTTTGTGATTAGAGATACTTATCAATGGAAGATCAATGTTTATTAGCTCAAGGAGGGTATAGAAAATAACTCGTGATGTTCATGGTTTTCCCAAAGACAGTTTATTGTTTAGGCCAACCTCTTGTGCGAAATCTATGATCAAAAGCATTCCGGCTATGTGTTTATGTGTGCATAGTGTGTATATATATATGTACATATATATACATACATACATACATATATATATATAGAGATATATAGATATATAGATATATATACATACATATATATATATATATATATATATATATATATATATATATATATATATATATATATATATATATTTATATATATACATACATGTATATACATATATATATATAGGTACATATATATATATATATATATATATATATACACACACACATTTTTATATGCATACATCTATGATATATAGGTACATTTATATATATTTATTTATGCATACAGCTATGATATATACGTGCATTTATATATAAATATATTCACATATGTACATATACTTGTTGATATAAAAATACATATGTATATATACACATATACATTGATCTGTGTATGTGTGTGTGTGTGTGTGTGTGTGTGTGCGTGCCTGAGGTGCAAATATGGTTGTATGGTTAAGAAGCTTGCTTCTCAACCACATGGTTCCGGGTTCGGTCTCACTGCATGGCACCTTCTTAGGCAAGTGTCTTCTAATATAGCCCTAGGCTGGCCAAAGCCTTGTGAGTGGATTGAAAGACAGCCTGCCATACATGTGTATGTTTGTGTGTATGTTTGTATCTCTTTGTCTTGATATTGTGTGATTGTTTGTAGATAAATGTCGTTCATTTCCAATATTCTGCGCAAACATTCCTAGTCATGTGACTGTGTTCTTTTCTAGTCTCGGCACAAGGCCTGAAATATTGGGGAAGGGGCCCAGTCGATTAGATCGACCCCAGTATGCAACTGGTACTTAATTTATCGACCCCGAAAGGGATGAAAGGCAAAGTCGACCTCGGCGGAATTTGAACTCAGAACGTAAAGACAGACAGAATACCGCTAAGCATTTCACCCGGCGTGCTAACGATTCCGCCAGCTCACCGACTTTTGACCAGTTCTAGTGATGAGGATCCAGTTGCTTGATCATCTGAATTACTGTGGCTCTGTATGTATTACTGGTACACGGACAGGATGCTGAATGCACTTTTGCTGAACGGACAAGATGCCAAAAAGACACATGAAAATTAAAATATATGATAATTGTTTTAATCCTACAATATGACCATTTGACAGACTAAAATGGTCATTAGACTATGTAGGTAGGAATTTTTTTTTTTTTATTATTCTATCCGTTTGGCTTTCTGTCCATTTAGTACTGTGTCTGTTCGGTACTGTGTCCGTTCAGCTTCTTGTACTTCGTCAAAAGTGCTTTCAGCATCCTGTCTGCACACAATATTCTTCATGTACCTAAGCCTTTATGTAATTCTTAAACTGGATCAGCACAGCAGTGTGCACTAAGTCCATCCCTTTTGTGATTACCACTACTATCCATCTGAGAAGCTTCCAAAAGTTTCCATCACTCCCAAGATTTGGATCAACTCAAAACTATCATGAAAGAAAGACATTCAATCAATACGACACAACATGCAGGGAGTGTTATTGAACCTATGACCATTTGATTGCTAAGCAAACTTCTTAACCATTCACCCATGTGACCACAACATTGGTACATAAATACAAACGATATGCTAGTTACTAGTTGCTCCCTCAGGGAGAAATTCTTGGATCTTTTTTTTTTTGCATTTATATATTCTTAGCTTACTTTCACATTCCAAGTTTAGGATTGGTCTTTTTTTTTAATCATTTTTATTTCTAGATTTTTGAAATTTTGTTTGTTTTGCTTCATTTTTATGTTTTCTTTTTCTTTCTTTTTGTCTTATAATAAAAAAAATTAAAAAATGGCATGTTTGAAAATTTTCTTAAAACGTTCTTGAATATTGTCAACTTGTTAAGTTAAATGCAATGTCACGATTTACATCTACAATTTTAGGAAACTGGAGAAAAATTTTTTATTGAGGGTAGCGAGAAAATGGCAACATTTAGCAGAAATATGTTAAATCAGTCTCTTTCTCTCTCTCTTTCTCTCTCCTCTCTTCATCTCTCTTTCTCTCTCCTCTCTTCATCTCTCTTTCTCTCTTCTCTCTTCATCTCTCTTTCATTATCTCTCTCCCTCTCTCTTTCATTATCTCTCTCCCTCTCTCTTTCATTATCTCTCTCGCTCTTTCTTCATCTCTCTTTCTTTATCTCTCTTTCTCTCTCCGCCTTTGTTTCTCTCATCTCTCTATCTCCAGCTTTACTTGTATCTCACGTTTTCCCTCTCCCCTCTCTCCCTCCCATCCTCTCTCTCTATCCTACACTCTCTCTCTCTCTCCCCATCTCTATTTTTCTCATTCTCCTTCTCTCTCTCTCTTTCTCTTTATATACCTCAAGTTCTCTCTTTATCTCTGTCTTTATTTATCACCATCTCTACTGCATTATCTCTCCACCATTTTTCTCTCTCTCTCTCTCTCTCTCTTTCAACCATTTCTTTTTCTCTCTCTTTCAACCATGTCTTTCTCTCTCTCTCTCTCTCTCTCTCTTTCAACCATTTCTTTCTCTCTCTCTTTCAACCATGTCTTTCTCTCTCTCTCTCTTTCACCCATTTCTTTCTATCTCTTTCTCTCTCTCTTTCAACCATGTCTCTCTCCCTCTCTCTCTCTCTCTATCTCTCTTTCAACCATTTCTCTCTCTCTATCTCTCTTTCAACCATTTCTTTCTCTCTCTCTCTCTTTCAACCATTTCTTTCTCTCTCTCTCTCTCTCTCTTTCAACCATTTCTTTCTCTCTCTCTCTCTCTTTCAACCATGTCTTTCTCTCGCTCTCTCTCTCTCTCTATCTCTCTTTCAACCATTTCTCTCTCTCTTTCTATCTCTCTTTCAACCATTTCTTTCTCTCTATCTCTCTTTCAACCATTTCTTTCTCTCTCTCTCTCTTTCAACCATTTCTTTCTCTCTCTTTCTCTCTCTCTCTCTCTCTCTCTCTCTCTCTTTCCATCTCTCTTTCAACCATTTCTTTCTCTCTTTCTCTCTCTCTTTCAACCATTTCTTTCTCTCTTTCTCTCTCTCTTTCAACCATTTCTTTCTCTCTCTCTCTCTCTCTTTCAACCATTTCTCTCTCTCTCTCTTTCTCTTTCAACAATTACTTTCTCCCTCTCTCTTTCAATCATTTCTTTCTCTCTCTCTCTCTCTCTCTCTCTCTCTCCCTCCCTCCTCTTCCCCCTCTCTCTCCATCTATTTCTCTCATCTTCTCTCTCCTTCCTTTCACTTTTCTCCCTCTCCATCTCATCACATTTCCTTTATTTCTGCTTCCTATCATCATCTTCCTCTCTTCACGTCTGCCTCTCTTTCATTCCTTACTTCTTTCTTCCTTTCCTTCTTCCTTCCTTCCTTCCTTTCTTCCTTTCCTTCTTTCGTCAGCTCTCTCTGTTTTTTTTTACCTCTGTCTGCTGCTTCCCTCCTCATTCTATCATTCTCTCTTCTACCTCCCACCCCACCCCCACGCCCACCC
>NC_068999.1:45611127-45614391 GCF_001194135.2 Octopus bimaculoides
GCGGTAGCGGTTTTGGTGGTGGTGGTGGTGGTGGTGGCAGCGGTGGTGGTGGTGGTGGTGTGGTGATATGATGATGCTGTTGATGATAATGGTAGCGGTGATGACGATGGTGGTAGTGATGAGGAGTAGGAGGAGCTAGAAATGGTGGTGGTAGTGGTGGTATTAATGACATTATTGTTTAGCTTCAAAGCTAATGATCAACAGTATGCCAACCATGACCATCACACCTTTCGGCGGCGGTGGTGGTGGTGGTGGTGGTTGTTGTTGTTGTTGTTGATAGCAATTCTGGTGTTGTTGAGGATGAAGAGAGGCGTAGTGTTATTGCTAAAGATGACACTGGTCACAGAAATGATGATAGTGTTGATGATGATGATGAGGGTGATGATGATGATGATGATGATGATGATGATGATGATGATGATGATGATGATGATGATGATGATGATGATGGTGGTGGTGGTGGTGGTGGTGGTGGTGGTTATAGTACTGCTGTTGTTGTTATTATTATTATTATTTCATATATGCACAACAGATTAGACTGTTGGAAAAAAATTCCTAACATCCGGGCTACAACAAATAACCTTAAATACCAAGAACCTTCCTAAGTATTCTAGCTGCCCCTAATAACACTGTCTTTTTGGAAGCTGCACTAAACTAGGTTTTATGCTTACTTCTTCTATCAATAGTTACATCCTGGTACTTTGCCATTTTCTCTACGCCTCTCATTGACTTTCTCATCATTTGGAACTGTAAAGTCAATCACCTGTCATTTTCTATTTTCTTTGTCTACTACTACTAAATCAAGCCTTCTAGCTTCTATTACTCTTTCGGTCTGAATGATAAAATCCCACATCTTATATTTCTTACTTTCTAGCACTTTACTAGATTTATATTCATGCCACTTATCAATACGGTTAAATCCTAGCTTTCTACATAACACCCGGTGGATTATTTTCTCTAAGTTGTCATTTCTTGTATTCTTTCTGTGCCAGCGTATTACTTCCATTAACTACATGAGTAACGCTTTCTTTTTTGATTTCCATAACCTATACTGGGAATCTACCTGATTTTTGTTTATCTTGGCTTTTATCCAGTTGGTCCTTAATATCTGATCTTGTGCTGCTACTAACAAACTTTCTGTTGCCCTTTCCAGTCTTGTTTTCTGCAATCACAACTATATCTCAGCATTGCTATTTTCTGCAACTCTCTTTGGAAATCTACTTTGCAAAGCCTTGTCTTTCCAGTCAGATAAACTTGCTCCTTATTTCTGGTTTTTAACTACATTTGGCTTTTTGATTTCCCTATCTTTTACTGTTATATTAGCATCTCTTAATAAAATTTCTTCAGTATTACCTACATAGGAGGTTATATACACTTGTGCTAACTCCACACAATCTTCTCCTAATAATAAAACTCTACCACCTTCCTTTTTTAGGTAAATCCAATCATGCTACTCCTAGTCTAGGAAAGAGTCCTCCATTCATATTGAATTCCTAGTTCTTCTGTCTAGATTTACAAAAGCTGCTGCATATCTAATCATCAACACTGTCCAAGTATTCACAACCTTCACTAGATTCAGACCATTTAGCTTTGACTTCATGAACTTCCTCACCGTTCTGATTATGTACTCCTTAACTTTCGCTTTCATTTCTATAGTTAGTACTCAGTCAGATTGTAATACTCCTAGACATTGTTGTTGTTTTTGTTGTTATTATTATTATTATTATTATTATTATTATTATCATTATTTAGTAGTAGTAGTAGTAGTAGTAGTAGTAGTAGTAGTACCACTACTACTAGAATAATTATTTTTATTGTTATTATTCTTGTTGCTTTTATTATTCTTGTTGCTTTTATTATTATTTATTTATTCATTATTATTATTATTATTATTATTATTATTATTATTATTATCATTATTATTATTATTGTTGTTATTATTATTGTTGTTGTTGTTGTTGTTGTTGTTATTGAAATAATAATTATTACTGCAGCGACTTCAAAGAGTTCTAGCAATGACAGCCATAATAGAATATGTTAAATATTGATATCTGATACACTATTTAAATCAATGCTACATTGATTGATATACCATTTAAATCAGTCAATTATATACGGTATAGATCTAGGAAATGGCGTGCACACACAAACACACACACACACACACAAATATTCTTAATGGATGGAAAGTTTTTCTCTTAGAGAAAGAAAACAAAAACCTAGTGGCATTCATGGGCAACACACAAAGAAAAGGGGAGATAATTTAATTCCTGATATTGGTTAGTCTTGGTGTGATAGTACTGGTGGAGTTTTTGCTAGTGTAGTGATGGTGGTGGTGGTGGTGGTGTTTTGATTGGGCAGTGTTGGTGTTAATAGGAATGGTAGCGACATTATTGGTACTTGTTATAGGGTTGTGCTCTTGGCTGTGATGGTTCCACTGGTACGAGGGGTAGAAATATTGGCACCGGTTATTTTTGGTGTTGGTATTACTAGCTTGGACTTATACTAGAACAACACCGATAACAACATGTAGATCTGTATATCTTAAGAAATTCCTCTGCTCTACAATATTCTGGGATCCAGATTATTTAACCCCTGTATGTTGTTAAGTCCCCTGCCAGCTTTGATTGAGCAAACCCCTGATCAAAGTTGTTCCATTTGTGACCACCCAATCTTATTTTCTGTTGACATAGTTTATCTAAGCTGGTATTATTTGTCGTGTTCTTGCTATTTTTTATGAGTATACATTGTGATATGAAAGAGATTTGGCTGCTATATCTAGTAATTGAAGTGGGCCACATTGTGGCCTCTTCTTTAGCTTGTCCCTCTACAAAGAATTTACCATATTCTATGATCTGTTGATGGAATCAATTTTTGGCATTCCCTCCTGGCTTTTCTATCAATTTAAATTAAATTGAAACAGAACGTATTTTGTTTTCATTTCAATTAAAAATGTCCATTATTTTATCTGTTTTCTTTCATATTACAGTTTGTGATCAATAACATTATTGTAATCAATAAGATCATAGGTCACAGACACGTCTCCCCCCACCCCACCCCCCAACCCAATCGACCAATCATTACCACAGGTTATTTTATGTGGGAAATCACATGGGTGCGTGTCAAAACAGAGAAAACTATACGAAACCTTTTCTGTCCAAAAACACCAGTTTATTAGTTTCCTCACCAATGTTTATACTTTCTCTCTCTTACACTCTCTCTCTTACACTCTCTCTCTCTCTCACTCATACATACACACACATT
>NC_068999.1:45614435-45623638 GCF_001194135.2 Octopus bimaculoides
TATATATATATTTATATCATCATCGTTTAACATATGCTTTCCATGCTAGCATGGGTTGGACAATTTGACTGAGGACTGGCAAGCCAGAAGGCTGCACCAGGCTCCAATCTGATCTGGCAGAGATTCTACAGCTGGATGCTCTTCCTAATGCCAACCACTCCAAGAGTGTAGTGGGTGCTTTTACGTGCCACCGGCATGAGAGCCAGTCACATGGTACTAGCAACGGCCACGCTCAAAAAGGTGTTTTTTATGTGCCACCTGCACGGGAGCCAGTCCAGCGGCACAAGACTTTGGTCGGCCCGAGGTGCCATGCAGTGGGACTGAACCCAGAACATGAAAGCAAGCACATACAAGAGAAGTTTGAAATAAAATTTTGTTGCAGGTTGTATCCACTAGTTCCTTACTTACATATGTGAAGGCATGCGGCTTAGTGGTTAGGGGCATTCAGCTCATGGTTCTAAGGTCGTGAGTTCAATTCCTGGCAGCGTGTTGTGTCCTTGAGCAAGACACTTTATTTCACGTTGCTCCAGTCCACTCAGCTGGCAAAAATGAGTAGTACCTGTATTTCAAAGGACCAGCCTTGTCACACTCTGTGTCACGCTGAATCTCCCGGAGAACTACGTTAAGGGTACACGTGTCTGTGGAGTGCTCAGCCACTTGCACGTTAATTTCACAAGCAAGCTGTTCCGTTGATCGTATCAACTGGGACCCTCGTCGTCACAACCGACGGAGTGAGTGCTCCTATCCTATACTTACATACACTCCTTTCTGAAGTCACCCATACTCTGCTAAAATAGTACCATTCTCCCACCAGTGGTGCAGGTACCCCACTTTGAAGAACAACAGTGTAATATATTTTTAATGAAATTACTTACCTCTAAATAGGGCCACATTTTGGTGGCAACTCCTCGTTTTGTTAATTACATCACATTAGAGATTATTACACATGCAACAAGTTTTCCTCATTATTCAAAGAAATCTCTGTTCAATTAGCTAAAAATCTGTTACATTATATCAAATTAGCTACTTTAAATTACGGATATTTGTTGATGATGATGATGGTGGTGGTGGTATGGGAACGTTGATATTAATGGTGGTGGTGGTGGGGTGAAGGCATACGGATGTTAATGATAATGATGGTGGTAGTAGTGGTGGTCGTGGTCGTGGTGGGAAAGACAGTAAGAGGTACATGGTAATTGCAGGAGCAGCAGGTTGTGAGGGCACAGGAATGTTAATGACGATGATAATGGTTGATGGTGGTGTTGGTGGTGGTGGTGGTGGTGGTGGTGGTGCCGATAAAAGTGGTCGTGCTGGCATGGGGTAATTTGATGATGATGAATGGCAGTAATGATAATGAGGAATGAAACTGGAGGTGATGGTGATAGTGGTGGTGGTGGTGGTGATGATAAACGAAACGAGGCGGGGAAGCTGTATAGCATGGCAAATAGATTTATATTGCTACACAAATTATACCAGACAAAAATGCATGGAACTCTTTATATAATGTTTAAAAAAGAAAAAATGATCAACAAGATCCTCAACAAGCGTGAGTAGATTGTAATATGCTGATGTGGTTTAGTAATATCAAAACATGTTCATAGTTGTTTCCCCTGCCTGCAAACCAAGATCAGATATTCTCCTTAACAATGTCAATTAATTTCATGAAAATTGGTTATTAGTTCTTAATTTCTTGAAATGTGAGTGTACCTTGCATATCTCTCTCTCTCTCTCTCTTTCTCTCTCTCTCTCTCTCTTATTTTACAGGTAAGCAAACCATGTATTCACCTGTTCCTCTCCCTCAAAAGAAAAAGAAAACCTTTTAGGAGCAATTACCTGTGACATAAATTATTGCTGGTCATCTACATTGTAATTTCCTTTACCTCTGAACAAATTACAAACTGACCACTAAGATTGATGACCAAAACCTTTGACAGCGGTGCACTCACTTGACATCAGTCCAGTTACTGAAACCAAAGAAAGAACCACTTATCTGCCGTCCTTCTCGAAATCCTTGATGTCTTGAAGTTTAGATTTTCCTATATTTCGTAGATTGCACACAAATTACCAATGAATTCTCATTACTTATGATCAATGCTAGGGAACCGATAATGTCTTGAAGCAACGGATTCTACTTACATTTTTATCTACTTCATTACGATTGTCCCCATGGTTTTTGATTATGTATAAATGTACTGGACAACCAAGCCAAAGTCGTATGCTTTTACTATCACCCTGCTCCCAACTCAACTAATGACCATGTCTAGTCAATGATGATTCACTTCACGGTTGCTTGATTTAGAAGAAATACCTGTCAAAGTACACATTGATAATATAGTCCAAGATACACAGTAACCCCTCGACTATTGCAGGTGTTATGTTCCAAAAAACCCTGCAATAGGTGAAAATCCGTGAAGTAGAAACAGTACTGTACTGTTTATTTTTTTTATTATTTTCATAATTTGTATATATTTATTTTATTATAAATGCAAAACAACACCATGGAGGAATTGACGTAAGCTTATATAATAAACTGCGATAGGTGAACAGCGATATGACAAGAGATTACTGTATTATACCTGGAAAAAAACTGAAGATGGCCATGAATGAAGCATCTTGGATGATGTCTGTTCCGTCAAGTCTCACCTTGACCAACGACAATGACCAATGATTACATGGCTATTTGTGGAATGGTCAAAGATGGGACTTAATTTTGGCATATTTAACACTTTAGCAAATAACTCAGTCAAATGTAATCCTTATTTATTCACATGTTTTGAATTAATCATGGATTAATAGTTTTGAGGTTTCAATGATGTGATTGCTTATTTTTAGAATGGCATTGTAGGGTAGGTGTGAGAGACTGGATTTAACTAGTTTGAACATAAAACAGGTAGAATATTTGGGTCGGATATGGCTATTTTTAAATGGGCCTTGGGTCTGACATTCAGTTGTTCTACGGAAAGTTTTTTAGAATTTTTTCTCTTCAGAGTCGTTGCAGTCTCCTGAAAGCCTCTTGCTATTAGAATCCTAGTTACCAAAACATTTCACTGTCATTTTGAACTGAACCCACAGAAATTATTCCTTCTTTGTTTATATTTCATAATTATTTTCATTTTGTTAGTCATTGAGAAAACCTACAAACTTTTCAAACAAAAATAAAAAAAGAAAGAAAGAAAGAAAGAAAAGAAAGAAAGAAAATCGTGAAATACATTAGAGATTCCCAAATATTTTTGTTAGAAATAAGATATTGCTTTAACCTATAAAACTATTTATTTAAACATATTGAATACACATGTAAGAATTCCTGCAACAGTATACAATATACTCGTTATATCAGTTTTAGACTCTGTGGTTTGGTTGATGCTAACGAAGATAAAAGTATCACCTCATTAACTAAGCAGATAAGTTACACAGATTCAATCCACCATCATAAATAGATTAGACAAAACTTGTAAAATACACCAAACTAAAGGCTGTTTTATTTTTGTGTTCTAAATGTTAAACACTGGTATTGTTGTCATTACATTTATTGCTCAACTATTCAGTCTCATACTCTCTAGGCGCTATACAAAAATTGGTAATTAATTTTTATTG
Source organism: Octopus bimaculoides (assembly GCF_001194135.2). Lineage (NCBI taxonomy): Eukaryota > Metazoa > Mollusca > Cephalopoda > Octopoda > Octopodidae > Octopus > Octopus bimaculoides. The sequence continues at coordinate 45,618,030 of NC_068999.1, forward strand.
CTCTTTCTGCTCCATGCAGTAACCTGGCTGTACCGATAGATTTGTAATTATGTTCGTCACATAGTGTTTCAATTGTAAACCGAAGTGGTTTATACCAGCAACTGTTCTTCAATTCTATTTGTTTCTTTGCTGTTCAACTCTGCATTGACAAAGCTTTACAATAATTATATTTGTTGCTCTCTAGTTGAACTCTATATCAACTATTCTATGCCAATAACTTTGTAATTATGTTCAAATAGTCTTTTTTTGTGCAAAGAAACCGTTTTCATAAATCAATACATGATTTGGTTGCCTTTAGCACCAAATATTCAAGTACACAATACATATTCATGAATGCTGTATTGACCAAAAAACAAAAAAATTTACAAAGAACAAAAAATAAATTATTTCCCATTTATTCCCCTTACTAAAATGGATGGCCCCCTGATAGAATAAAAGACGAATAAAAGTTACTGGATATTGGAACAAGAGTTTTATTATATAAGGGGTTTTATACAACCTAAAATGGTTATATGTAATGAAAAATTGCATTTCATACATTGCGGATAAATTGAGCTGAGAGTTGCAGATCATACTTTAAGCATTTGATACCCCATACGTCGTTTTAAAATAGTCACTAACAAAAATGTATTATGCCTGCCTCAAGAATATAAAACAATTTTTAAACACTGTCAGAAATAAATTACAATATAAATAATTCAGTGTTTTCACTGCCTGTTTGTCTTTTCTTGCGAATCACTTCAATCTGTAAGTGTCAAAACATGTGGCCTGCAGCCATGTTTAGTCCAACCACCAGCTCAATTCTTTGAAGCAAAATTGAAAAACACTCAATAGAACTCTGTCTGTGTGTGTGTGTGTGTGTGTGTGTGTGTGTGCATGTGTGTGTGTGTATTTGTATTTATATATGTATACGTGTGTGTATATATGCATAAATCTTTGTATGTATATATGCATATATGACTATATATGTGTGTGTATATATATATATATATGTGTGTGTGTGTGTGTGTGTGTATACATACATATATATATACATATATATGATACATAATATATATATGCATACATACATACATACAGATATATATATATATGTGTGTGTGTATGTATGTATGTATGTATGTATATATAAGGTATGTATTGTGCCAGTTCGCGGGTAGGCAGCAATTTATAGACGTAAGTGAATATACTCTCATCAATTCGCCTGGTGTTAAAAGATTTGGAAATCATAGACAAGTGAGATAACTTGCACCAAGTCCCATTACAGGAGTAGTAAACATTAATGTTTTGTCATTTTTGTGGTGGTGGTGGTGGTGTTTTCTGTAATTCTCATTAACTGTATTTTATTTATTAACGATGTTTAGTGTCATTCCTAATGACAATCTATTTGACGATCTCATCCAGTGTAATATAATTATTTTGTAATTTATGTATTTTGTTTTTTTTCTTTAAATTTCTGTTTTAAATTTTAATTTTTCTGTACTGGCAATAAGTGGGAGTTAACTGTTTTAACAGCTGCATACTCCTCTATTGCTAACTGCCCGAAATAGGAGTGACACTTGTTTGTTTGCTGGAGAGATAGAGAGAGAGGGAGGAATGGAGTGGGTGTGAATGGGCGGGCAGGCAAGGCTTTGTTCGGTGGGGGGGGGGCATAAATTGGAGCAAAGAGAATTATCTGTTTTGCTAACTAGCAAAACATTAGCAGTAATAACATTTAAGCAGTAATAATAAGATAATATAGTCATGGAATCAAAGACCGTAGAGAAAGAACGGAGAGAGAGAGAGAGAAAGAGAGAGGGAGGACAAGAATACTCAGCGATGCCCTCTGCATGAAAAGCAATTAGTAAAGTGGGTGGTGGCATGCATAATTGTATTGAACCAACAAATTTTATCACTGTAATCATCAAAGGTTATAATTTTTATGGCCTTCTTTGATTGATGATTAAAAGAATGTGTTTTTATGTCGATGGCTAACTCTGGTCAAGAAAAAGCAAAGAAGACAACTCCTAGAATTTAAATTGATTGAAATTAATTAAAAATACAAAAAGCAGTGAGGAGTGAGTTTTCTCTTTTGCTATAATACAGAGATAACCATGAGAATGTTTCAGCCCTGTGCAACCTCATCAGCAAACCACAGTCTAACTGTTATTGCAGTTTTTCTCAGATCATGATTGCTTCTTCTCATTATGGATGTTATTTTAATTAATTAAAGTATCACTGCATCAAATATGTTAATGCCCACTTTACTAATTAGGACTATGTAACCTGTAGTCCACTACTGTGCATCACACCCACTGTACCTCAACCAATTGTGTCTCATGCCCATTGTGCCTCATACTTATTGTGCCTCGTACCCATTGTGATTCATACCCATTGTCACTCATGCCCATTGTGCATCACACCCATTGTTTCTTGCACACACATCATGTCTTGTACCCATTGTGCCTCGCATCTATCATGCCACATGCTCACTCGTTAGAACTACTCATTCAATCAGCCCCCTGGACTTCCTTTGATATTATTACAGTTTACCAGATTTCAATGGAATCAGACCATTCCTTCAATCTTTCCTCCATGCTCCATTAAAATAAGTACCAGGAATATACTAGGGGAGGTTCAACTATTGGTACATCTCTCCTTTTCTTTCAGCTCTCTGTATGATCATTGGTCTGTCTGTCTGTTTGTTTCATTTGTGTGACTGTCTGTCTATCTACCCATCTGTTCATCTATATATCTCTGTTTGATGATCTGTCTATCTGTATTTATCTACCTGTCCCTTTCTCTCCCCCCCTCTCTCTCTCTCTCTCTCTCCCTCTTTATTTATCTCTTTCTTTTAGGCTATCTGTCTGTCTGTCTTTATATCTCTGTCTATTTGTCACTAAATATTTCTCAATATATCTGTCTCTTTCTATCTGTTTCATCTGTGTGACTATCTATCTATCTATCTATCTGTCTGTCTGTCTATCTGTCTATCTATTTATCTATCTATCTATCTATCTATCTATCTATCTATCTGTCTATCGATCTATCTACCTATCTGTCTATCTATCAATCTAGCTAGCTATCCATTTGTCTGTTTGCCTATATATCTGTTTGTCACTCTATCACCCTGTTTATCTATCTGTCGTTCCTTCCCAAATCAGTCCAGTCTTAAGACATTCCAGGACAACCAAATTCAAAACAACAACCAATAAAATTCAAACAAAATTCCTTCCAGCTTTGATACAAATTTTATTAAATATGAAGAAATTTTATTTTCCAAAGCAGCATTACATTGGTTTTAAAATGTATCTGTGGAGTTTAATGTTCCAACTAGAATTCTTTGATTTTCATTGAATTTATTCCTGCAAAAATTCTATTCTAAACTGAACCATTTTTCATTTCAAAATCTAATTCGAAGAATTTCAATCAATGTTGAATGGAAGCTTTTCTCTTTGAAATTCTGGAAAATTGAATTAATTATAAAACTATTTCATAAAATAACTTATCTTGTTTTTGTTTTGTTTTGTTTTGTTTTGTTTAGTTTTATTTTTCCTCTTTTTGTATTCTCTTTTGTTTTTTGATTTTTTTTTCTACAAATACATTTTTTCATATATATATATATATATATACACACATATATAAATATATATATATTTATATTTATTTATTATTTATCTCTTTTATATCAGTTATTTTATTGCAATGGCATTCTTATTTATTTGAATAAGAGATTTTAAATATCAACAGACCATTTATGATTATTCCTGAAGTAAATTAGGAAATTCCGATAAATACCTCAGAAAGAAATTAGATAATAACCCGAAACAGAAACTATATTGAGAGTAGAAAAATTTTCTACATGAAAATCAATGCCAAAAGAATGAATGCCACAATTATTATGTTCTTTGACATTTTTTATATAACGCTTCTATTTTATTTACTTACATTTTTTTTTTGGTATTTATTATTATTTACATTACTTATCTGTTATTTGTTTTGCTTATCATTAAAGTCCTGTAACTACATTAGCTTCTGGTGTTCTGTACGGTAGATATATTGGTTTGCGTACTTGTTGGAAGTTATTTCACTCTGTCTGCTTGCCTGCCTGCCTCTATGTCTGTCTACTTGTCTGTTTGTCTGTATGTCTGCCTGCCTGTGTGTCTGTCTACCTGTCTGTGTGTCTGTCTACCTGTCTGTCTACCTGTCTGTCTACCTGCCTATCTGCCTGTCTGTGTGTCTGTCTGCATGTCCATCTGCCTGTCAGTGTGTCTGTCTTCCTGTCTCTACCTGTCCGTGTGTCTGCCTGCCAGTATGTCTGTGTATCTGTCTACCCGTCTCCCTATGTGTCTGCCTGTCTTATTTCTTTACTGCCCACAAGGGGCTAAACACAGAGGGGACAAACAAGGACAGACAAAAGGATCAAGTCGATTACATCGACCCCAGTGCATAATTAGTACTTATTTAATCGACCCCGAAAGGATGAAAGGCAAAGTCGACCTAGGCGGAATTTGAACTCAGAACGTAGCGGCAGACGAAATACCACTAAGCATTTTCACCCGGTGTGCTAACGTTTCTGCCAGCTCGCCGCCTGTCTGTGTATCTGTCTGCCTGCCTGTATATCTGTCTGCATGTCTGTCTACCTGTCTGCCTATGTGTCTGCCTGCCTGTCTTTGTGTCTATCTACCTGTCTGCTTGTCTGTGTGTCGTGTCAGCCTGCCTAGCAGTGTTAGTCTACCTGTCTGTGTATCTGTCTGCTTGCCTAATTGTCTGTCTATCTGTTTATCCGTCTGCTTGCCTGCCTGTGTGTCTGTCTACCTGTCTGTCTGTCAGGCCCCATCCTTCTTAAGCTGTCAGTTGTTCTCGTTGATTATTGAACATAACGAAGGCAGCAGCCATTGTAATATCCATTCATTGATTTCTTATAAAGTCAATAACCGTTTTTCCAGCAGCGCCGACACCACCACCACCACCACCACTACCACCACCATCAATACCACTACCACCACCACTTCAGTACCACCACAAGTATCACCCCTAACGCTACCACCAATTCCATTGTCACAGCTACTACCACCACCACTACAACAAGCACTTGCACCAACGAAACGATCGGTACCACCTCTATCAACACCACGACAACCATCATCTTCATGACTATCACCTAACACTGTCATCACCATCTGCACCACCACCACCACCACTACTACCACCACCATTCCCAGCACCATCAATACCATCTACACTAACACCACTTTAACAATCACTAAGACTGAGATGATTGTTAACACCACTACTGCCACCACCACTGCCACCGCTGCCATATCCACCACTAACACTACCACCAAAACCATCTCCAACACCACCACCAGCACCACCATCTCTTCTACCACCAGCACTACCATCTCCAACGCCATCTCCACCTCCAACACTACAACCATCTCCAACACTACACCACCACCACACCACTACCACCCACTACTATCTCCAACACCATCACCAACACCACCTCCACATCACCATCTCCAACACTACCATCTCCAACACCATCACCACCACCACCACCACCACCACATCACCATCTCCAACACCACCATCTCCAACACCATCACCACCACCACCACCACCAC
>NC_068999.1:45623648-45626191 GCF_001194135.2 Octopus bimaculoides
TCACCACCACCACCACCACCACCACATCACCATCTCCAACACCACCATCTCCAACACAATCACCATCTCCATCACCAACACTACCTCCAACACCATCACCACCACCACCACCATCTCCAACACCACCGCCATCTCCGTCTCCAGCAGTTCCACCACCACCACCAACACCACCCCAACCAATATTAAAAATAACAACAACAATAATATCCCTGAAGCTGGAAATCTCCAGAAGTAGTCAACTGGTTCCAAACAGACATTTTAAACTCAATATCGCTTATAAACAGCAGCCAATAATCTCACCAATGTTGTGTAAACTACATAATAGAAATACTCTAATTCTTGTGCTTCGGAGGCTGTTTTTGGAAGCAGAGAAATAATATTCGGCTAACTGAATTACACCGGCACATGCATATAGACATTTCACACGCACATAAACACGTGTGCATGCATGCATGTGTGCATACATATTTGAACGAACAGCCAGAGAAAAGGATCTGCCGCTTCTGTAATCTTGTGAATATACTGTAAAACTATGTTAATATCTTGGAGGAAGGAAAGTTCTGCTTTAAGTTTCTAATGGAATTGGATATTATTTTTATGCTATACTTCTGTGAATATTATGATAGTCGCTAGAATTGGTATGTTAGTAGGTGTCTATATTTTGTAGGAATCAGATTGAGAGTTTAACCAAAAACACACACACAAAAACAGAAAAGAAAAAAAACGGTAGCAGAAAAGTATGTTTTTGTGTGCCATGAAGTAATGCAGAAACTAAACATTAGGCAGTGTTTATTTGTTTGTTTGTTTCTTTCTTTCTTTGTCTTCTTTGTTGTTGTTGTTTTTTTTTTCTCTCTTTTTCTCACTCGAAAGAAGGAAATTTCCTTCGTCTCATGGTATACCGAACACGGAGCATTACCTTTATTTCAACCGTGATTCTAATAACTCCCTAGTTGTTTTACGCATCAGCAGAAATATAGACGCGATCATGCAAGCCCATTGAGTCTTAAAAACTATGGCTTAATCTCGTAACCACATCTCGCTCACCTCTAATCCGCAGCCAAGCGCTGGAGTGTAATAAACACTAAAGCTTCTTGCGTTCAGGTTCGGTCTTCTCACTTGCGTCAGACACAATGTCATCGAAAGCTAATAAGAAATGGGAGGGTCACTGCACTTCAGAACGAATTAATGTTGTTGCTATTGTGGTAAAGCTTCCAGGTCAGTGTCAAAAACGTTCTTGCCATGGCCTTCACATCTTATTTTCAGCCATGGTATCTCTAAGACTGCTTTATCAAAATTTTATCATCGTTATTATTATTATTATTATTATTATTATTATTATTATTATTATTATCATTATTATTATTATTATTAAGCTGGTGAGCTGGCAGAATCGTTAGCACGCCAGACGAAATGCTTAGTGGTATTTCACCCGTCGCTACGTTCTGAGTTCAAATTCAGCTCCATTCTGAGTTCAAATTTACCTTTCATCTTTCCGGGGCTGATAAATTAAGTACCTGTTGAGTACCAGGGTCGATCTGATCAACTATCCCCCTGCCCCAAAATTTCAGGCCTTGTGTCTATAATAGAAACCATTATTATTATTGTTATTATTATTATTATTATTATTATTATTATTATTATTATTATTATTATTATTATTATCATCATCATTATTATTATTATCGTTAAAGCAGCGAGCTGGACGAATCGTTAGCACGCCAGGTAAAATGCTTGGCGATATTTCGTGTGTCTCTACGTTCTGAGTTCGAATTCTGCCGAGGCTGACTTTGCGTTTCATCCTTTCATGGTCGATGAAATAAGTACCAGTTACACACTGAGGTCAATGTAATCGACTAGTCTCCTCAAATCTCAAGAATGCTTCTTTTTCTGCCTTTTTATGTGTGTTTACACGCATATATGAACAATGGGATTCCACGCAGTTTCCATCTGTCAAAACTCACTCACAAGGCACTGTTCTGCCCTGCCTTGGGCTGTAGTAGAAGGACACTTGCTCAAGATGTGGTGCCCTGGGACTGAACCGAAAAACCATACGGCTGCTGTCGCAAAGCAATCTTCTTAACCAAGTCTGCGACTGTGTTGACTTCAGTTCTTGGAGTCTTTGAAATAAAATAAAATAAAATAAAATAAAATAAAATAAAGCAGAAAGACAAAGCTAGATTTATAAACATGGAAGAGCAGAAGAAAGATTGACTTTTGGAAGGGAAAAAAGTAAGAAAGCATAAAGGCAAGTTGACCTACAGAATAAAAATGTTACAAACTGTAAATATTATTATTATTATTATTATTATTATTATTATTATTATTATTATTATTATTATTATTATTATGTAACATCTGCATTTTGTTTTTTTTCCAACCAGAGTAATGATATATAAAATGTACCACCATATTTAAAGTGTGCAGGAGGTGTGGTTGGAAAGAGAGAGAAGGTTGGCTGTCTAATACATATATATTAGAGGAAAATATCTCTTATATAATATGATGGAGTGGATTCTTGGGAAATGGTTGGGGTTTTTTTTTTT
>NC_068999.1:45626627-45629131 GCF_001194135.2 Octopus bimaculoides
TATATATATATATATATATATATACCCAGATGGAACATGACATTAAATGATTGTGTGTGTGTGTATATAGGCATATGCATTATGCATGTGTGTGTGTGTATATATATATATATATATATATATATATATGTATGTGTGTGTATTTCTCTCTTCTCTCTCTTTCAACCTCCTTTCTTTCTTTCTTGCCTATCTACCTTTTCACAGACTCTCTCTCTCACACACATACACACACGCACACACACACATTCACATAAACGCATGCATGTACTCAAACACACACACACGCACGCACACATGCATAGAGAGAGAGAGATAATCTCCAAACGACATATATTTACTGATCATCCATCAATTTTCGTCTTCATCTGACCCAAACATGCTGCTTGTGTTTGCTTCTCCTTTTTATTTTGTCTTTCAAACAACTCTACCCCCTACCCCTACCCCTACACATATGAAATAATCACTTGCCATCACCTTATAAACTCTCTCCTCTGACTGCTCCCCTTCGTTAATTCTATTTCATAATGGGAAACTCATTATAACTATAATAAAAATCAATTGAGGAACCAATTTATGCATTAAATCTGATAAATGGACAACTAATTAGATTTGTTTCTGGAGAATTCTTTTTCTAAAAAACCACATCTTATTTGAACACATAATATCCCTCCTCCTCCTCCTCCACCATATTTTGTCCATGGCTGTTAATAAAAATTGAAATTCTTTATACACTTTTGCTAGTTTTGGTCATTTGACTGCGGCCGTGCTGGAGCACTGCTTTTAGTCAAAACAAATCGACCTCAGGACTTATTCTTTGTAAGCCTGGTACTTATTCTATCGGTCCCTTTTCCTGAACTGCTAAGTTACAGGGATGTAAACACACCAGCATCGGTTGTCAAGCGATGTTGGGGGGACAAACACAGACACACAAACATACACACACACACACACACACACACACACATATATATATATATATATATATATATATATATATATATATATATATATATATATATACGATGGGCTTCTCTCAGTTTCCGTCTACCAAATCCACTCACAAGGCTTTAGTTGGCTCGAGGCTATAGTAGAAGAGGCTTGCCCAAGGTGCCACGCAGTGGAACTGAACCCAGAACCGTGTGGATGGTAAGCAAGCTACATACCATACAGCCACTCCTGCACCTATGATAGGCTTCTTTCAGTTTCTGTCTACCAAATCCACTCACAAGGCTTTGGTTGACCCGATGCTATAGTAGTAGAGACTTGCCCAAGGTGCCACGCAGTGGGACTGAACCCAGAACCATGTGGTTGGGAAGCAAGCTTCTTACTACACAGCCATGTGTGTCTAAAAATGGTCTCATCCATGACCATCTCTTCGGTTTTTATTTTCTGGATTTCATATATCATGGGCTTTCCTGTCAACTTCATAATCGTAAGTTGGACACCCTAACCTCAAAGCCATGCCATTTTACGTTACTATATACATATTGTTATTTAAACATGTGAAGGCACATGGCTCAGTGGTTAGAGCATCAGGCTCACAGTGAGTTCGATTCCTGGACTGGACTGTGTGTCGTATTCTTGAGCAAGACACTTTATTTCATGCTCAGTCCACTCAGTTGTAGAAATGAGTTGTGATGTCACTGGGGCCAAGCTGTATTGGCCCCTTTACCTTTCTCTAGGACAATATTGGTGGCATGGAGAGGGGAGGCTGGTTTGGACGACTGCTGGTCTTCCATAAACAACCTTGCCTGGACTTGTGCTTCGGAGGGGTAACTTTCTAGGTGCAATCCCATGGTCATTCATCATGTCTAAATACCTTATTTAGACATTGTGTATCTTGGAATATTTATTATTCAATGTGTCTGTCCTTCAAAGACAATGTACATCTAGGATTATGAGTGCCCTTCCTTCCTCTTTGAAAGACAACATAGGGTTTGATTTAAGCACTATTTCTAGCAGGCTGAAATGCTCTGTACAGGCTCCATTGGCTCATTGTAAAGTTTTGTTAATTAAACTGTGGCTGTGAAAACGCGTGGAATTAGAATTGATGGAGAGCAGGTGAGAGAGATAAAACAAACAAAAAAAATACAACCAAAGCTCATTATTTGTTCCTACATCATTAAGGTAGAAACAGAGGAATTAATTTTCCTAGTGGTTAACGAAGTACACTTGTGGAACAGTTTTAGAAGTGGTGAAGAACTCTCATTGAAACAAAACATGAATTCCAGTTTCAATGGGTTTCCTTTGTCAAATTATTGTTTAGAACACAAAAAAAAAAAAAAAAATTTAAGGGAAAAAAGGTGGCTTTTTTGATGGGGGAGGGGAGAGGTGATGTTTTCGTTTTGTGCTTGCATTGTTTTTTGTTTATTTTTGCTTTATGGTTTTTCTTCTTTTTTTTTAATAATTGTTGCAAAAATCTATCTCTGCTGCACTTGTTCCATGAAAAATTATAAAGTATTGAAAACACTGTTCTCTCTCTCTCCCTCTCTCTCTCTCTCTCT
>NC_068999.1:45629596-45630361 GCF_001194135.2 Octopus bimaculoides
GTGGTGGTGGTGGTGGTGGTGGTGGTGGTGATATTGATGATGGTGATTGCCTTGTATTAATGACGGACAGGCACATGGCTCAGTGGTTAGGGGCATTTGGCTCAAGACCATAAGGTCGTGAGTTCAATTCCCAGCACCGCATTGTACGTCCTTGAGCAAGACACTCTATTTCACATTGCTCCTCCAGTCCACTCAAAGCTAGCAAAAATAAGTAGTACCTGTAATTACAAAAGGGCCAGACTTGTCACATTCTGTGTCACACTGAATCTCCCCAAGAACTATCTTAAGGGTATGTGTGTTTGTGGGGTACTCAGCCACGTTCACATTAATTTAACGAGCAGGTTGCTCTGTTGACTGGATCAACTGGAACCGGTGGAGTATCAGGTTTTTTTTTTTTATAATGATGGACAATGAAGTTGATGTTGATGATGATGACTCATTCATCCGATGGTGAGGGTGAGAAGAGCAGTGAGGGTGGTAAGGATGGTGGTTTAGGTGATGGTGTATGTGTATGTGTGTGATTTTAGGTACGTTTGGATGTTGTTTCTAGCAGGTCAGGCTTTTCTCATTGGCTTGTCGTTATTGGTGGTGGTGTTGATAGCAAAAAGTGAAAATGATGATCATAGTGGTGGTGGTGATGGTGGTGGTGGTGGTGGTGGTGGTATTGGTGGTGGTGGTGTTGGTGGTGGTGGTAGCAGTGGTAGCTTTTACTGTTTGTTATTCTAACTGCAATGCCTGTTGACTGAATAATCAAATAAAAAACTT
>NC_068999.1:45630436-45637139 GCF_001194135.2 Octopus bimaculoides
CTACATAGTAAAGACAATAATAATAATAATAATAATAATAATAATAATAATAACGATGTGCAAATATTTTTGTGTTGACTTCTAAACAAGAAATCATTCGACTAACCAAAACAAAATCAAAACAAAAAATACAATAAAGAAAGACAAGACAAGTTGTTGGAATTGTTTTGTTTGTTTATTTCTTTGTTTGTCTTTTGTTATTTTTGTTTTGTGGGTTTTTGAAAAATTTTTGATTTTTGTTTTTTGCACCGTGTAACATGAAGTCCACAGACATGATCGGTGAAGTTTATTGGAAAGTAAAACTTTTGTTCTTAAAATAGAGAAACGGCAGCAAAATAATGGAATAACAAACAAAAATGAAATAAAATGAAATAAAATAAAACAATGTTGGATAACAATAACAAAACAAAGAAATAAAATAAATATGACAAAACTGGATACCCAATCAACCAAATAACGAATAGTATAAATAAAACAAAGGCAAAATAAAAGCAAATAACAATTGACGTGAAAAAAATCTTTAATATTTGGTGAGATCTGTCAAAAGAGTCAGGGAAGTTAAGCATATTTTTCGACGTATTGCTTAGTAAATAAATTGTTTGTGTTTGTTTATGTCTGTGTTTTGTGTTGTGTTGGGTTGTGTTTGTCATCGTTATCGTCGTTGCCGTCGTCTTTATCACCAGTAATCAACCACTGATTCCGACCACCGTTGCCGTCCGCCACCTCTGTTGCTGCTGTCATCATCATCATCATCATCATCATCATCATCATCATCATCATCATCATCATCATCATCATCATCATCATCATCATCATCATCATCATCATCGTCGTCGTCACCACCGCTGCCACTGCCACAAGAATCATTGCGTCCATCGCCACTGCTTGTCATCATCACCATCATCATCATTGTCATCTTCTTCATCATCGTCACCATCGTCATCATCATCATCACCACCATCATCATCATCATCATTATCGTCACTATCTTCACCAGTGTCATCACCACCACTATCATCATCATCATTGTCATCATCATCATCACCATCATCATCACTGCTGCCATTGCCACCATGACCTCTGTCATCGTCGTCATCACTGCCGGCACCACCACCACCATCATCATCATCGTATTAATGTCCACTTTTCCATGCTTGCATAAGTCAGATGGAATTTTCTTGAATCAGAATTCCTTTGGCTGAATGCCTTTCCTGTCACCAACATTCGCCTGTTTCCAAGCAAGGTAAATATTCCCCCGTGGCCAGACAAGTTTTCCACTGAAGACTAGAAAGGTACAACATTGCTGGTATGAAGGTGAGACTCACAACCATCGCTTGATGTCGAGTCAAGGGTACACCCTAACACATCCGCATACACACACACACACACACACACACATGCATGAGAGGCTTCTTTCAGTTTCTATCTGCCAAATGACTAACTGACCCTTTTTTTTTTTTGACACAGTATAGTATAGAGCAGTGGTTCCGAAAGTGGGTGGTATTGCCCCTCTGGGAGCAGTGGAAAGTTCCAAAGGGGCATTGAAGAAAAGTAGAGTTATAATGGGGTAGCGATTCATGTAAAAACTGGGGTGAAAATGGGGTGGCGTTTTATGTAAAAACAACAAAATAATGGATTCATTAAGTTTTATTTGTGAAACACAGTTGCTTTGAATTTGCTTCAGAAAGAGGTCTATGTTTGCGATGATTAGTTGGGGTGGGGGCTCTAGGAATCTGGCTTGGGTGCCAAGGGGGCTGCTGCCCGAAAAGGTTTTCTGAACCACTGGTATAGAGTATTACCCCCAAAATAAACAACAGTGAATATAATAGCATATTTGTGCATTTTAAGGCAGCTTCTGTGTCTCTTGTTTGGTGTAGATTTTTTTTTCAATTCCAGACACAAATCTGAGACCAGTTCACATCATGGAGTCTAATAAATGGCAATCTCTGCTTTAGCTGCTTTTAAATGCTCACAAAACATGTGCTAGCAATAATAATGATTTACATGTGGGAAATTTATTTCACTACTAAATTTTTATTAGCAGCAACAAGCTGACGAGAGTCGTTGCCACACTAGATAAAATGCTTGACAGTACTTCATCTGTCCTTACATTCTGAGTTCAAATTCTGCCAAGGCCGACTTTGCCTTTCATCCTTTCAGGGTCGATAAAAATAAGAACTAATTCAGCTCTGGGGTTGATGTAATCAACTTAACTCTTCTCCCGAAATTGCTGGCCTGGTGCCAAAATTTGAAATCAGTGTTATTATTATTATTATTGTTATTATTATTATTATTATTATTATTACTATTATAAGGTGGCAAGGTAGTAGAATCGTTAGCGCGTTGGACAAAGTACTTAGTGGTATTTTGCGCATCGCTACGTTCTGAGTTCAAATTCCACCGAGGTCAACTTTGCCTTTCATCGTTTCGGGGTCAATGAAAATAGGTACCAATTTGAGCACAGGGGCCAATACACCTGACTAGTCCCCTCCCCCATATTTCAGGCCTTGTGCCTTTAGTAGAAAGGATTATTATTATTATTATTATTATTATTACTATTATGAAAGTGCATATACCATCAAAGTGACACTTGGGTACAAACATACGAAGCCCAATATTATTATTATTATTATTATTATTATTACATGAACATATCTATGATTATAATTTAAACCTATGTTCGATTAATGCATCGCTTGAGCATTTCTAATTATTTATTCACACTTTGTGTTAAAATTCCTGATAACTGTTGAGGGGGAAAAAAATAAAAACTGCTGATATCTCAGAGAGAGTTTTTCTTGGACACATTTCTGAAAATGCTGCTTCCGAAAATAGATTGAAGTATTAAGAGCTCTTAAGAACATTTCGTAAGCTACAATAAGTACTAATTCAGAGAAAAATCAATAACAACTTCATCTGATTATGTCTCTCTGCTACCAGAAACATTCTGATTCTTCATCTCTTTTATTTGATTTTTCTGAAGGCCTTAATTTTAACTACTTCACCATCATCGCTAAGCTTCTAATCAACCTCACTTTATTTCTACTATTTATTTTATTTATATGTTATCATCATCATCATTGTCATTGATGACATTATCAATACTAACATCTACATTAACATCTTCATCAATAACATTCCACTCGGTAATATTGAATTATTCCTCTTCTACATCCTGTCTTTCACTGACACATCGCTTACCTTACTCGACACATCGCTTACCTTACTCGACACATTTCAACACATTTCTTCATACATATGTGTGTATTATTTAATTCTTCTATGCATTTCAACACTTCACTATGCATTAGTATACATTATTTACTGTTCTACACATTGCGACATATATCTCCATATATACATTTATATACATAAATAATCTCTATTGTTTTACCAGGTTTATGCGATATTTCTCAATCGTGTTTCTTTATACATTATCCCTCAGACCTTCCAATCTGGAAAGGCCTGCTACTCATTCCCTCAGCCTACGGTGCTATGACTACTTCATACACCATCACAGATTCCTTATGTCCTTCTGAGTCTGTAGAAACTCAGGGGGAAGTCTTCAGAAGTAGACTAGTAAATCCATCATCACCAATTCAGTGCTGCCTCCAGCAACCTCAATAAAATGAATCACACTTGATCAACTCCCTCCAAACATACACCTATCACTGAGCTTCACATTTCTGTCAGCAAAGCCCTATATATGGCCTTCATTTCTTCCTGAATTTCAATTATATTTCCTACAGCTATTTCCTTTAAATACCACCCTAATTCTAACTTTATATTTCTCTTTGGATACAACCACAACATATTCATTATTACGGCCAGCATTAGACTTTGTCCAACAAAAGCTTTGTAATATCTGATGTAGCTGTCATGCCAAACCTGGAATGTGATACAGTAATAAGTATATTAATTGCTGGTAGAAACACCATATTTCGTTTTGCAGCCATAATTTACGGCCAAATATATTAAAGATTTATTAGTCAATACTGTGAAAAATAGAACGTAGTATTAACTTATAAACTTTTCATGTCCTTGGTAGTATATTATTGTTGCAAAATGAAACATGGTGTCCCTACCAGCAATTAATATGTAATTCCCAGTTGCCAGGAATTATTTAATACATAAATTGGTTTATGCAATAACATGACACCGCTAAACTTAGTAGCTATTTAAGCAATGTGTCCATGGATGGTTAAAGGGTTCGATGTGATACTGAAGAAAGAACAAGAAATTCTGAAATATGCATATACACCAACCATTACCTATTTTTCTTTCTTCGATCGCATTGTTTACATAAATGCATTCATATACAAAATATTGTGATTTTTAATGCTGGCTCTAAATTCTGTAGAAAATGTGTAGAGATAGGCGCAGAAGTGGCTGTGTGGTAAGTAGCTTGCTTACCAACCACATGGTTCCGGGTTCAGTCCCACTGCATGGCACCTTGGGCAAGTGTCTTCTACTATAGCCTTGGGCCGACCAAAGCTTTGTGAGTGGATTTGGTAGACGGAAACTGAAAAGAAGCCCGTCATATATGTATATATATATGTATGTATGTGTGTTTGTGTGTCTGTGTTTGTCCCCCCACCATCGCTTGACAACCGATGCCGGTGTGTTTACGTTCCCATAACTTAGCGGTTCGGCAAAAAGAGACCGATAGAATAAGTATTAGGCTTACAAAAGAATAAGTCCCGGGGTCGATTTGCTCGACTAAAGGCGGTGCTCCAGCATGGCCGCAGTCAAATGACTGAAACAAGTAAAAGAGTAAAGAGAGAGATACACTTGAAAATGAGTAACGATAGAGTGTTAAACTTCCAGTAACATCATGCTTAGAAGCCCTTCTATTTTAGCCAAGTTCTAAAAAGATACTTGCCTTTGTGTTGAGGCAGTCAACACAATCAAAGGATTGAGGCTTCAATTCCTAGACCAGGTGGAGTATTGCATTCTTGAGCAAAACACTTCTTCTCAAATTCTTCTGCAATCATTTCACCTCCTGACGTGTGGTATACTGTGTACCTGTCCAGACAGCATCAGTCTGATGGGGGGGATGGACTTCTTTACAGCACAAACATTTCACCTTTATAAACAAATCATTTTTTATTAGTTGTTCTCCATAAAATTTCAAACCCATCTTTCCTGACTACAAGAGACTACCATCATATCATCTCATGTATATGTATACAAGTGTGTGTGTGTGTGTGTTTATATTTATTCATATATATGTATGTGTGTGTGTGTGTGTTTATATTTATTCATATATATGTGTGTGTGTGTGTGTTTATATTTATTCATATATATGTATGTGTTTGTGTGTGTGTTTATATTTATTCATATATATATGTGTGTGTGTGTGCTTAAATTTATTCATATATATGCATGTGTGTTTATATTTATTCATATATATGTATGAGTGTGTGTGTTTGTGTGTGTTTATATTTATTCATATATGTGTATGAGTCTGTGTGTGTTTATATTTATTCATATATATGTCTGTGTGTGTGTGTTTGTGTGTGTATTTATATTTATTCATATATACGTATGTGTGTGTGTATTTATATTTATTCATATATATATGTATGTGTGTGTGTTTATATTTATTCATATATATGTATGTGTGTGTGTATGTTTGTGTGTGTTTATATTTATTCATATATATGTGTGTGTATGTGTTTATATTTATTCATATATATATATGTGTGTATGTGTGTGTTTATATTTATTCATATATATATATGTGTGTGTGTGTGTTTGTGTGTGTGTTTATATTTATTCATATATGTGTGTGTGTATGTGTGTGTGTGTGTGTCAATATTTCTACGATATAATATATAGATTTATAGCTCAATGTCATAACAGTTCCTGTTTCCAATAATTCTCCACATTCATCATTTATTAGTAAATTTAATATTCAGTAAGTTATTAATGTTAAACAAATCATTAATATTAATCAGATCATTAATAATCAAGCTCTGTCAAAATCCAGCAAAAGACTAATTATCTGTCAACCAAATTTCATGTCATTATCTTTGAACTTATCACAATTATTATTATTATCATTATTATTGTTATTATTATTATTATTATTATTATTATCATTATTATTATTATTATTATTATATAGTAGTATGCGTATACTTAGTGATTTGTTATTGTGTATGTATATATGTATGTTAATATATGTGTGTGTGTGTGTGTGTGTGTGTGTTTTAATGGATATGGTTATTGCTGCTTAACCCCAGGCTAAGACTTGTCCGAGTAGATTTATGATTAATGACATTCTGGCAGTTTGGTGGGAAAGATTCGTGTGGGGGGGAGGGGATGAAATCGTGCATCTAGAATTAGTTATTTAACCCCAGGTCAGATCTTACCACATACACTCACCATTTAATCATTTCTCCTTGATGGAACGGGGAGTCCATTGTACAGGTAGACCCAGTGTAGCCCGAATTGACTAGACATCTGATCAGACATTCCAGTCGTGACCGTCCTGTCTGTTTGTATACCAAACAAAAAAAGTGACCATTGAGTTGTACCTTATTTCACGACAGAAGTGTGTGATTTGAGAGAGATTTGGCTGTTATTTCTGTTGGGTCAAACAAACATGTACAGGTTACTTTGCTGGTTTACAATATATCTTCACCAGAAGGAAAACCATTTTGTGCAAAACTAATTTCCTGTTCTCATACGTGGGGGG
>NC_068999.1:45637149-45637383 GCF_001194135.2 Octopus bimaculoides
GGGGGGGCTGTGTGTGTATGTGTGTGTGTGTGTGTATGTGGTCATACTCAGCATTGAGTCTAATTCCATTTTACATACATACACACACACACATGTATGTATATATATTTTTGATGTCCTGTACCCATATATGCATGTATATATACATATATATGTAGGTATGTACATATATGTATGTATATATGCATATATTTATGTATATATATATATATATATATATATATATATATATAT
>NC_068999.1:45637763-45648874 GCF_001194135.2 Octopus bimaculoides
TATATATATATATATATATATATATATATATATATATTACATTGATACATAAGATATGCACACATATAATACAAAGTTACACACACACATACTCACATATATGTATACATACATACAGAGAAAGAGAGTGAGAGAGAGAGAGAGAGAGAGGGAGAGAATATATATAGATATATTTTCTACTTCCATGTGTTAAGTGCTTTTTCAGGTAATGTTTCACCATTTTCGTGTAAAATTTACACATTAACATGCACACATCAACACACACACACACACACACACACAGGTATGTATGTATAAAGCTAAAAACTTGGTATACACCATCAGATGGCTTATCGACTAATTGCTTCACCCAAAGGCTATTCTGTCTGTCTGTCCATCTGTCTCTTCCCCTCTCTCTCTCTCTCTCTCTCTCTCTCTTTCTTTGGTCCTTCCATTTATAGAGTTAGGGTTATTTACCCCAACAGTCCATTTCGCTGTCTAAAACACCTAAACACATCTATTTCTCACCTCTGCCAATCAATGACTCCTTCTCGCCAAATTGCATTGTGGGAAAAATGCATCAGGAAAATTTCCTGAGTTTCAAGAATCTCCAGGAAATCCATTCGACTTCTGCTGCAACTGCTGTCTCAGAATGTCATCATTTATTTCTTTCTACACCTTCTACACACTGGCCTCGGCTACGACTACACAATATTTACCTTTTTTTATCTGGTTTCAGTGTTGAGTTTTCTTCGTGTGTGTGTGTGTTGTTGGCTATTACTAAATGCATTCATATTGTAATTCTTCTTTTATTCATTCACGCGTTCTTCTATTCTGCTATTCTTTCATTCTCTCGTCATTCATTTCCATCACTGAACATGAGCGTTTTTTGGTTTGTTTTTTTTTTTTTTTTTTTTGTTAGTTACAAAAGATTTGTAATACTTCATGTGTGTATGTATCTGCACAACGTGTATTTCCACATGTGTGTGCATGTATATGAATTTGTGTTTGTGCATACCTGTGTGTGTGTGTGTGTGTGTATATATATATATATATATATATATATATATACACATACAAACATACATACATGGATACATACAGATACACACATACGTGCTCGTTCACATCTATTTTTATATTTATAGTTATACGTATGCATGTATACATGTATACAGATGTTTGTGTGTGTGTGTATGTGTGTGTGTGCACGTAAGCATATAAAGAGAGAAAGAATTGTGTATATATAGGAATTGCTTAAGCATAGATGTTGACATAGCTGAGAATTTAAGGATTTTGCTGTCAATCATGAAGCTCTGGGTTCAATCCCACTGCGTGACAAGTAGCTGAGGTATACTCGACCACTTGCACCATAACACTCTCCAGAATTTCAGACACCACTTCTCTGATTTCTATATTGATGTTCTCTTTCAGTTGCACCAGTGACTTTTGGGACATCCTGTATATGTAAATGATTTGTAGGGATACCATATTCCATTATGCAACCATAATATATACTACAAAGTATATTAAATACTTTATAAGTCAGTACTGTGTCCTCCTGTGTTAGCAGTGCTGTTAAATCACTTGTTAAGTTTATCTCTACAAATTTTCAGTGCTGGCTATAATTTCTATAAATGACCTGTAGAGATAGCCTTAACAAGCATATATACGTATATCTATATGTGTATATGTATGCAGTCACCATATTTAATTCTATAACAACTACCTCTGATGAGCACAGGGTTACATACTCGGACTGTTATCTATCACTCCGTTGAACCCCTAGTGTGAAACTGATTGGTTAGATCAACTGTAATGGATATATAACACTGTACACTTCGACCACATGATAGATCACTAGCCACAACACATTCTTTATTTTCTCTCCTTGTTTCTTTCTGTGTTCCTTTCTGTGGAAGAGCATAGGCTCGAAATGTTAAAGACTTTTCCACTTCCCGAGCATTATACTAATACATCTGTTTGTTGTCTACACCACCTGTCTTCGTCTTTTGTTTTTTTTTGTGAATTCCCCCTACATATATACATACATACATACATACATACATATATATATATTATATATGTATGCATATATATATATATATGTATGTACATCTATATATATATGTATATGTATGTATGTATGTATATATAGCTTTATGTATATATATGTATATGTGTATATGTATATATGTATATCTATGTATCTATCTATCTATCTATCTATCTATCTATCTATCTATATCTATATATAAATTTATATATATATATGCACGTACTCCCACACACTGTCAAAAACTGAATATCAATCTATTTTCTCATATTTTCATTTTCATATTGGATACCAGCAACTTGTACATAAATCTTATCTCATGTTATTCTATCAGTGTCTTATAGAATGCTGATCATTATTGATATTTGTGGTTCAATACACAAGAATTTGAGAAAAAAAATGAATGAATTTTATAGAAATTCATGCCAGAGTGGTTTATACTTACATTTTCTTCGAATGTCATCCATATTTTTTTCAAATAAAGTTTGATAATTCTTTAAATTTAGGTACTTGCATAAATTTCAAGAAAATTTTTTTTGACACTCAGCATCGTCAAACCATGGAACAAATTCTCTGTTTCTGTTCTTAGCTGTCAGGACACAGGACACTGCATCCTTCAAAACTTCCATGCTCCCCAAAATTCACCAGTGCTGCTCCTGATGTGTCTATGCCCTTTTTCCTGATTATGGCTCTTTTATTGTTCATTTTTCTATCTTTCTTTTTTTTATTGTGTACTGTGAACATACTTTTAATTTTCATTGCTGTCTTTTTTTGCCTTCATTTGACTTATTTCTGCTTTCTGTCCCCTCTTTTACCCTTTTACCATGATTGTAGTACACCGCAGCACTGCATAGAATAAGCATATTAAGTACTCCACAGGCATGGGTACCCTTAACATAGTTCTCAGGGAGATTCAGCATGACACAAAATGTGACAGGCCTGGCCCTTTTAATTACAGGTACAACTCATTTTTACCAGCTGCGTGGACTGGAACAACGTGAAATAAAGTGTCTTGATCAAGGACACAACATGCTACCTGGAATCGAACTCACGTCCTTATGATCTTGAGCCAGGTACTCTAACTACTGAGCTACATGCTTCCACAACACCACAACTATCACCAATCCTCAACCACAGAATCTCATTACACAGAGCTTCTGTTACACCTCTTCCATCTTTATATATTCTCTTATCTGCAAACTTTACGACACTTTTTACGTTGGTTAAGCAGGCTGTCACTTCAAGAATGATGGACTGTTCCATTAACCATTTCTCCAATATATGGCATCTTGCTGCTCCATAAGTCCACATATCCATGGAAATGCAAGAAACAATATTTCATTTTTGAACTTGTACCAAATCACTAATTCGTTTAAATGAAACATTTTTTCTCTCCCACTCTTACACCTCCACCACAATTTTTCCCTTCACCTCACTTTTGCCTGCTTCTTCTCATTTCGTTTCTCTTTCCTTCAACATCTCTCACCAAGCTTTCCTCTCCTCCTACTCCCTGTCTACATATGAAAGTCACATTATGTGTTCCTCATCAGCTGCAGCCAATTTCTCAAATAGAGAGGATGTAAGACTCCTCCTTTCTTCCTTTTATTTCCTTCCTGTCAACTTTATCCCAAGGTAGGACTCTGTCTGAAATATTGGAATTTTCCACTTCCCCTCAGCAATATCATTTTACTATTTCTGTTGATTTTTCTAAACTTACGTTAAAACTAATATTTATCTTATTTGTCTATAAAAATAGATCTGTTTCAGATATCAGCTCTCATTCTAATATTTTTCATTTCCCTTTTGTTACGAGATAAAGTGATAATTCCTTAGAAATTCTAAAATAAAGATCAATCAGAGATCTTCAGATTGGCTTTCTTTTTTCTCTTTTTCTTTTTTCTTTTTCCTTTTTTTTTTTTTATTTTTGTTAGATGTTTGGTTAAAAGAACACAGCAAAACTCTTAGAAATGTAAAAAGGGTCTGGACTTACTTTCTTGCTCTTTACATCTGACACATCCTTCACCTCCCACCACCACCACCATCATCATCATCACCAAACACTATTAGATCTTATAGATATTCCTATTTTTATCTCAACTGTTTTAGGAATTGCCCTTCAGACAATATCTGATGGAACATGGAAATTAAGAAAGTAAATAAATAGATAAATATTTTTCTCTTAAATTTCTTCAAATTGAACTAAAAAACTAGAAAGAAATTTCTTTCATTGATTTTATTCTTTTTTTTTTTTTTTGTTTTTGTTTAACCAAAAACAATTAATTCTTTCAAGATAAGAAAATAAAAGCGAGGAAGCATGACAGAGGCTGAAAATGAAGAAGACAATAACAAGAAGAAGAAATGTAGTTTAACTGTAATTCAAAACCCAGGAGACATAACAACAGAAAAATTTAGTAATTATTTGTAACTCCCCCACATTTTTTTATTATTTGGGGTTTTTTAAGTTTGTGCCGTTTTCTGCTACTTCCAGGTTAAATCAATAAATCCGACATAAGAGGTAAATAAGTTTGTTAATAGTTGGAGATTATCTTACAGTAAAGGATTTGCAATGCTTTTGTTTTTAAATGTTTATCCCTGAATCATGGAACTCTAACTAATCCAATAAATTAAGTACCAGTTGCATACTGGGGTTGATCTAATCCCGGTTTCTATGGCGTATGTGTTCCCCCCAGCTGGACGGGGCGCCAGTCTATCGCAGCATTACTCAAGAAACAAGAAGAAAGAGTGAGAGAAAGTTGGGGCGAAAGGGTACCACAGGGGTCACCACCACCCCCTGCCAAAGCCTCATGAAGCTTTAGGTGTTTTCGCTCAATAAACACTCACAACATCAGGTCTGGAAATCGAAACCGCGATCCTCCGACCGCGAGTCCATTGCCCTAACCACTGGGCCATTGCACCTCCACTTGGACATGCTGTGCAGAAACCTAAAAGTTAGAGTGGTCAAAGTTAATTAACATTTGCAAACAAACATATCTAAAGGTAAAATAATATTAACTGGTTTGGCTGACAGTCAACAGTGCCATAGGTTGTCGAATTCTTCTTCCAAAGTTAACTTAACCTTCTAGTCGTTTGGGATTAATAATATAAGATAACATAAATCTAATATTCTCCGAGATAAGTAGATGAAGGTAACCCTTATCGGATATGTTGATCCTTGGATCACCAACTGTTTGATTTAGTAATCCCATGCCATGGGGCTGCTTAACTGGAATTACCTGGTATTGCTATCCAATAATGTAACATGAAAAATCCTTCAGAAGACTCAAAATATATTGATAACGGATACATTAATTCCCTGAATTTCTGAGTTGGTTCGAAGATAAAACTGCACAGAAAACAAAAGTTTATAGAAAAGCATTTATTTTGCTCTTTCTCTCTCTCTCTCTCTCTCTCTCTCTCTCTCTCTCTCTCTCTCTTCTTTCTCTTTCTCTGTATGTATGTATATATACAGATGGAGACACACACACACGTGCCCATGCATGCATGTATATTATATAAATGGATTTATTTAAATAACTACTGAAAAACGTATCCATAACGGACATGTAATACATTTATATAATAAATATACATCGTTTCATCCGCAACATACATATATATATATATATATCCATATCTATCTATCTATATATATATATATATATATATATATATATATATATGCATGTATGTATATATACACACATATACATATATATATATATGTATGATATATATATGAATATATGTATATATATATACATATATATGTAAATGTATATATACATATATATATGTATATATATATATGTGTGTGTGTGTGTGTGTGTATGTAAATGTATATATACTTATACATATATATATGTGTGTGTATATATACATATATATATATATATATATATATACACACATATATATACACACACACACACACACATATATATATATACATATATATACACACACACATACATACACACACACATGCACACATACACGCACTCAAATAACTAAAGGTGGCCTGGTATAAATGTTACCCTATGTCATTTAGCACTAAAACAAGATGTAACATTAATTCTATGATGGAATGAATGGCGCTATAAGAACCATCCAGCTGTAAAATGTCTGACCTGAGTATAAATAAAACCGTTTCAAGTTATTAACAATTAATATTCATTAATTGTTTCTTTATTCAACCATACGAACCAGCGTAGGAAATTGTCTTCTTCACATGATGGATGGTATTACTTATTTGTGGTCAGATTAGAAATCTCCAGATGCTGTCAAATTTTCTCTTGGATTTACTGAAGGACTGACAGACGTCGGCTTTAGACAGACAGACAGATAAGAGACAGATGATTCGATAAGAATTTGAGGAATCAATTAACGGTGGAATGTTCCAGAAAGAAATCTGCTGTTCCTGCAGTTCTCTGTTTTGGATGGCTAAGATTGGTTGAATATATTTCATTTAAAATGTTGAAGGTTAAGACAGGGGCACTGGGAATATTGTGTGAAAGAGCAAGTGTAAATGAAAGGGGATAGGCTGTGTGTTTGTGCGTGCATAGAGTGTATGGTAGAGAGAGAGAGAGAGAGACAGAGCCTCTGTGTGTGCATACATGTGTATAAGTGGGAGAGAGAAAGAGAGTTTGTGTGTGTGACTTTGTATATAGAATCCATGATAGATAGAAAGATAGATTAACGTAGAGTGAAAAATGTAGGAATCATAATAACAATGTTTATTTTGATTTTGTACTTTGGATATTATGGAAGCAGAGATTGCTTTCTTGAAACAGAAGCATGTTATCTCTGCCATGCATCTTCAAAAAGGATTATCTCTAAATTTTATTAATCACATTTATTTATTTTTTGTAACATAAAAACACATTCTAAATTAAATATATTTCAAGCAATAAAAAGATCGTCTTTTTTTTTTTACCTTTTTCTTCTTTTTTTTTTGTAAATATTTATAGACATTTTGATCTTAAACTTCTAAAAATCATCTAACTATAGACCAAGTGTAAATTGAGAAAATTGGCAGACCATTGGTGATTATAGTAATTGTAGCAAGTGTGTTTATGATAAATTTAAATTCTGTGAGAACAGTAGTCTATACTTCGGCAAAGAAGCTTTTACAAATAATTTTTGATTAAACCATTATGGGTAAGTCATTTTTCGGAGCGGTGTTGGCATATTAACAGTTAACCGGGGATTAACTATGAGGGCGAGTCAAAAAGTAATGCCATTTTGTTTAGGACAGGTATAATTACCAACACAGGAACATGTATCATACATCAAAATGAAGCTGGTCCTCTGTGGATCACATCCCTACTTCTCAACATAGTCACCGTTTCTCTCAACAGCAATGTTCCACCTTCGAATGAGAGCATGTATCTCTGCCCCGTAAAATTCTGTTGGCTGTTCTTTGAGCCACTTCTTCACTACAGTTTTCACTTCCTCGTCACTGGAATAATGTTTGCCTCTTAAACCCTCTTTTGTGGCGCCAAAGAGATGATAGTCTGAAGGTGCTAAATCTGATGATGAGGAAGTGAAAACTGTAGTGAAGAAGTGGCTCAAACAGCAGTCAACAGAATTTTTACGGGGCAGGGATACATGCTTTCATTCGAAGGTGGAACATTGCTATTGAGAGAAAAGGTGACTATGTTGAGCAGTAGGGATGTGATCCACAGAGGACCAGCTTCATTTTGATGTATGATACATGTTCCTGTGTTGGTAATTATACCTGTCCTAAACAAAATGGCAATACTTTTTGACTCACCTTTGTATATCCATTTACACCCGGTTTTAATGGTTAATTCTAGGACTCATGAATCTTCATTTTCATTGAAGTCTGTTGTTTATGATATTCCTTGGTGTTACTACTTAAACGGAGCATATTTGGCTACTATTCTCAATATGGAATTGTAAAATGGAATTCCTAATTCCTTTACACTATCCATTGAGATAATTGGAAACAGCGCTTGTAGCGTTTAGACAGTAATCTTCCCTCTCCTTTTTTCGGAGGGTGCCTAATGAGAACCAAGTAAGTTTGGAAAGGAAAGCTGACATTTCAGCAACATCAATTGACCCCATTTTCCTTGCATTTACAGCGCCAATAATTAGCTTAAAGCGATGTCAAATTTGACTTGATTGGAGAGAGAATTGGTCTCCAGCTTGTGTCACAAACTCTCTGAACTTCACATTTTTCAGCCAACCCTGGGAAAGTAATGTATACATATATGTATATAGGTACGTTTGCTTGCATAAGTGTACGTGTGTGTGTGTGTGTGTGTGGTGTGCTAAATATATTTTGTGGATGTTTTATTTTTAGACCGTATAAACACACGAAAACAAAACAATGGACGGAGATTTCATAATTTATATAAGAGGACGTGAAAATGAGGATGATGATCAAGACGGCAGCGATGACGGATTGCTAAGATCTTAGGCAAGTTACATAGCAGAATGGATCTGCTCAAAAACTTGTTATTCCTCAAATTTCTGGCCAAACTTTTACTTTTATTCTTTCCAAACTCCTCTAAAGTGTGTGTGTGTGTGTGTGTGTGTGTGTGTAAGCCTGCAGCTAAGTTCTGTACTCTATCAATTCTGTCATTCACTACTCCCTTTTTCCCCCACTTTCATTAGTAGTAGTAGTAGGAGGAGGAGGAGGAGGAGGAGAAGGAGAAGAAGAAGCAGCAGCAGGATGGTTTCTTAGTTAGGCAGAAGGCTAGTAAATATGAATGGAGGTAGTCAGTACTTTCACCCACATACGGGCATGTTTTGTGTGAACGTTTGAGTCTCCTTGTCTTAATACGGTGTCCCCCATTCCTGCCTTCCATGAAAACATGTTCAGTAGTGGAGAAATATCGTTTTGCTTTGAAACTGGTGGAGAGTTGGTGACAGGTAGAGCATCCAGCTGTCAAAAATTTACCTTAGTATATTCTGTCTCATTTAGAAAGTTGGTGACAAGAAGGACATCCAGCTGTCGAAAATCTACCTCAGCAAATTCTGTCCAATTTTTGCAGCAAACATTGCAAAATGGAAGCTAAACTGACGAATATAACTACAAACAAGAAATTTACAAGATTTGCGTTAATTTAACCATTTCTAATGCTGGCTTTTGCATTCTATTTTTTCCTAAGCTGTAGCTATCATTGTTAATGGCTTGTGTGCTTAATCAAGTACTTTATTTTTCCCTCACTAACACTATTACGATGACGAGGATAAAAATGTTCAAGAGTAGATTTCTGAAACAAGATGTTGGCTTAGCATAAAATGTTCCGTGACATAAATGAAGCATTTGAATGACAGCTGTCTTTCCTTACAAGACTCCTGTCAGTTCTTTTTATATTCCTTCTGTCTCTTAGACTGCCATGTGACAAAAAAAAAAAACTTTGGTTTTTTTTGTTCTTTCCAAAGAACCACAAGCTTGTCAAGTTACCGTTCCATAATAAAAAAAAAAAGAATTACTTTTGCTGTTCTCAGATTGTTGCTTATAACAATATCTCCTCCATTGCTGTCTCTTTGCCTTTCGTTATTTACTTGTTTCTTTCATTTGACAGTGGCCATGCTACAGCACCACCTTGAGGGGTATAGTCAAGCAAATCAACCTCGGTGCTAAATTTTTTTTTGAAGTCTGCTACTTGTTCTGTCAGTCTCTTTTGCTTAGGGCAACAAATTTGGTGTGGGAAACAAATTAACGAGCAATCTGCTGCACAGTTTTAATTTAGATCATTTAATTCAGATCATGGAACCAGGAATGGTCAATATCAGGCTGATTGATATCAAAAGAGTTAAACATCCCTGTAAAGCTTGGAAGCCACGATAAACTGAAGAAGGGAAATAAAAAGGGTAAGGACCCCTTTCAGTCATGAATGATCATGCGGTTGTACCTAGAAAGTTCCTCTCTAAGGCACAAGTCCAGGCAAGGTTGTTTATGGAAGACCAGCAGTCGCCCATGCATACCAGCTTCCCCTCTCCATGCCACTGATGTTGTCCAAGGGAAAGGCAAAAGGGGCCGATACAGCTTGGCACCAGTGACATCAAAGCTCATTTCTACAGCTGAGTGAACTGGAGCAACGTGAAAGAACACAACACACAGCCTGGTCCGGGAATCAAATTCACAATCTCATGATTGTGAACCCGACACTCTAATGACGTCTCTTTGGCTTAACCACTAAGTTACTGGGATGTAAACAAACCAACACTTGTTGTCAAGCAGTGGGATGTGGGACAAATAACACTGGAGCATGACATGGCCCTGTCACTTGTCAATTCCCTGTCAAATCACCACAATGTGTGTGTAATTGTATGTGTATTTGTGTTGGATGGGTAAGTGTGTATGCTTGTGTGTGTGTGTGTATGTAAGATTCTGTTTTGGGTGGGTGGGCATGTAGGTGTGTGTACCTGTATGTCTGTGTGTTGTATGTATATATGTTTTTGTATGTGAAGGCATGTGGCTCAGTGGTTAGTGCATTTGGCTCACAGTCATAAGTTCGTGAGTTCAATACCCATCGACACATTGAATCCTTAAGCAAGACACTTTATTTCAAGTTGCTCCAGTCCACTCAGATGGCAAAACTGAGTTGTACCTGTAATTTCAAAGGGTCAACCTTTGTCACAATGAATCTCCCTGAAAATCTATTTACATAAAGGGTAGACATGTCTGTGGAGTACTCAGCCAATTGCACATTAATTTCACAAGCAGGTTTTTCTGTGGATTGTCAAGGATGGAATGCCAGTTACATGTATGTGTATGTGGTTGTATATAGGTATGTTATACATTTTGGATGGGCGTGTGCATGTATTTGTGTAGTCACGGGTGTATATTGTGTGTGTGTGTGTGTGTGCTGTGCTCTCTTTTTTGTGTCTACAACCCCTGGCTGATTTGTAGACACATCACCATGATATATGACAAGTATTGAGAACTTTAAACCTAACAGAGTCCAACCCTCTCCAAACCTGACTACCTTTTGAGTTTTCCTTCAGAGAAATAGTGTTACACATGCAAATACATATATAAATACATACATACATACATATACATATATAAGATATATATATATATATATATATATATATA
>NC_068999.1:45651365-45653865 GCF_001194135.2 Octopus bimaculoides
ATATATATATATATACACACACACACACATGTGTATGTGTGTGCAAGTGTACATATGTATTTCTTGATATTATTTCTCTGTGATGTAGGTAGCAGAGGCGTATGTATATGTGTTTTTCTGAATACACACATATGCTCCATGTGTAGAACTCAAAGAGAAAAGCTGCATAAAGATCCACGCATAACATACTTTCTATTCCCTGAATGCTTGCAATTCTAAAACGGTGTCTTTCTTCCACAAATATACACAGGCAGGTAGATACGGAAGAAACATCACATGATCCGTGTGTCTCTATTGTCTTCTTGACGCTGCGGTCTTGAAGTTGAATGCAAATATCTCTCTCTCTATCTATCTGTCTATCTATCTATCTATCTATCTATCTATCTATCTATTTATCTACCTCTCTTTCATTCTTTCCATATTCCTGGAAAATGTCTTCATTACAAGTTGATTCAGTAAATCCATCACAGTGTTTGTTTCGGTGGCTGTTGACTAATTTGAGCAAATTTGGAAGTCCAGGGCAAGAACTATTATTGACTGATTTTGCGAGTCTGGGATTGGAGCAATTCCAGTGGATATTTAAAGCTTGCTGCATGGTGTTGGTGTGGTTGTGTGGTTGAGGGGCTTGCTTTGAATCTGCATGGCTTGGGGGGCAGTCCCATTGTGTAGCACCTTGCCCCACGTTCATCAATGCCTTGTGAGTAGACTTGGTCAATGGAAACTATGTCGAAGCTCATCATATGTGTGTGTGTGTGTGTGTGTGTGTGTGTGTAATCATTTACTCTTTTTACATGTATAAAAATAAAAAGACTAATGAAATTAACATACAAGTGTACCCTTAACGTAGTTCTCAGGGAGATTCAACATGATACAGAGTGTGACAAGGCTGCCCCATTGAATTACAGGTACTACTCACTTTTGCCAGCTGAGTGGACTGAAGCAACGTGAAAAAAAGTGTCTTGCTCAACAACACAAAGTGTTGCTGGGAATTGAACTCATGATCTTTCAATCATGAGCTGAATACCCCTAAATACTAAGCCATGCGCCTTCACTATCAAACTTAATGCTTTTTTCATTCACATTGTTTTTTTAATTATTCCTGCATTATTTCGTAGCTTCAAAATTTTGATGATGTGATTGTTATATTTTTCGTATAACATTGAAGGGTAGGTGAGATAGGTTGGATCTGGCTGGCTAGAACATAAAACATGTGGCAGATTTCGGCCAGATATGGCCAGTTTAAATGTTAATGGGTTAATAGAATAGGCATAAAAGCAAAGCTATTTCTTAGTGTTAGTATATCTCTGACAGACATCCAATTATGGCCGCTCTGCTAGAAAAATAATGCTTCTCAGATGAGTAAACTGAATGAGGCATTTAGTAGGTCTCTTATGCATTAACTGACATGGCTCTGCAACTGGTGACATTTCTTTCCACACACACATCCTACATATACACACTCAATTGTTTCCTTTCTGTTTCCATCTACCATATTTACTCACAAGGTAGATGTTATGGTAAAAGACGCTTGTACCTGATGCCATCTGGTGGGAATTGAACTTTTCAACCCTGTAACCATTCCTTATATATAACATATAACCAGAAAGGAATATTAATTTTTTTTAGGTCATTCGATATTTTTCTCAATTGGTCAATTGACCGATTGCGTAAACCTATCAGTAACGTACTTATAATGATTACTGGAAACAGCTGTAAGCCATTTTTGCCCCGATAAAGGAAAAATATGTAATGACCATTATCTATAACTTGTCTGTGGAGGTGCAATGGCCCAGTGGTTAGGGCAGCGGACTCGCGGTCATAGGATCGCGGTTTCGATTCCCAGACCGGGCGTTGTGAGTGTTTATTGAGTGAAAACACCTAAAGCTCCATGAGGCTCCGGCAGGGAATGGTGGCGAACCCTGCTGTACTCTTTCACCACAACTTTCTCTCACTCTTACTTCCTGTTTCTGTTGTGCCTGTAATTCAAAGGGTCAGCCTTGTCACACTGTGTCATGCTGAATATCCCCAAGAACTACATTAAGGGTACACGTGTCTGTGGAGTGCTCAGCCACTTGCACATTAATTTCACGAGCAGGCTGTTCCGTTGATCGGATCAACTGGAACCCTCGACGTCGTAAGCGACGGAGTGCCAACAACATATATGACACAGAAATATGCCTGGGACGAGGGTTGCCTGGGACGAGGGTTGCCTGGGACAACCTGAACAGATACTGATAAATGGTGGATGCAGCAATCTGATATGAACTGTGTGATGTTGCTTTTGTTCCATGCTGCTTACTCCTAGCATGTCTTGAAGCATCACCAATGAGGCAGGACTGATAAGAATCAGTCATTTCTCTCCTCTCCCCTCTCTCTCTCTCTCTCTCACTCACTCACTAACTTTACAGACCTTGGAAATTGTTTCTGTTACTGTTGCTTCCCTAAAGTATCGGTTTTGATTGGAATAACAGAGAAAATGTTTCAAAGAATTTTCACTCTT
>NC_068999.1:45655796-45657137 GCF_001194135.2 Octopus bimaculoides
CACACATATACATAAAAGTATAAATATATATTATTTTTCTTCTTTTCATCGGTGAATATCTAAATACCATTTGCATACAAATTCTTCACACATATTGCATTGCTCGGCCACAGATGTGTTCATCTAATTATGTAGCAACAGTGTACTGACGCTATTAAAATATTTATTCTCAGAATTTTAATCCAACCTCACCTCCCAAAACCCCACGATCAGTTTTCTCTCTTTGTATCCTAAGAACAGCGATTTCTGTCAGTCGGAGAAAAGGTGTCATTTATCAATTTTAATGGTTATTTCAGTGTGAGAAAACCGAGTGAACGAGCAAAGCACGTTTCCAAAGTAAAGACCAAAAACAGACCAAGTTGATGAAAGTCACAGAATTTTCCATTCCTGAAAAAAATAAATGTAAAAATCTGGCTATTCTTGGCTTGCAACTGACAGCTAGCAATCTTTTATAAGATTGGAATGATTTTTATATATCATTTGCTCTACTTACTGTCTATCAACTGAACTACACGTATATGTGTGTTTATATATATGTGTATGTATATGTGT
The DNA here is from genome assembly GCF_001194135.2 of Octopus bimaculoides. NCBI lineage: Eukaryota > Metazoa > Mollusca > Cephalopoda > Octopoda > Octopodidae > Octopus > Octopus bimaculoides. The sequence goes on from NC_068999.1 coordinate 45,656,349, forward strand.
GTATATGTGTGTATATATGCATGTACACCATACATGCAAATGCACACACACAGATATGTGTGTGTGTGTAATCAGATAATTAGCTACCTAAAATTTTCAATGTGAATGTGATATTAGACAGCAAAGAATAACAGGACATGGGGGTTTTGTTTCTCTTTCTTCCACAAATTGGCTCATATTATGGTCTATTATCACACACATACACACACACACATACACACACACACACACATGCACACACTATCTCTCTCTCTCTCACATACACAGAAACATATTACATGTGTATGTGTGTGTGTGCGTGCGTGTATTCTCGTCTGACCTATACAAGGAAGAAAACGTAGTCATTAAAGTGATGATGTATGCGTGAGTGTGTGTGTATACATACACACACACACTCACACACACAAGCACACACACACACACACACACACACTCACATTAAGCACATCAAAATCTGCAGATACTAGCGCTCAACATAATACATTCCATTAAACTGAGAAAAATTCACATGTAAAATGCATAGCCATGTACAATGGTTCACATACAGCAGAATTGGCTATAATGAATAAACAGACCAAAACATATTTCAAACAACAGCAAAAAACAATGTCAGTGATATTTTCAAAATATTCATCTCCCCTACAGCTGTTTCAATTACTCTTACATAACATTGCAGCAACAATTAGAATTATGTAATTGTAATTATAGAAGGCTCACATCATCAGGGATATTATGAATTTGAAGTTAAATATAATATATGTATGTATATATACGTGTATGTATGTATAT
>NC_068999.1:45657648-45663731 GCF_001194135.2 Octopus bimaculoides
AAAGAATGTGTACATGTCTGTTACGTGATGGGTTTGTTTGCCACATGAGTCGTGGATGTATAATACTGTAATCTATGCCTGAGAAATAAACCAGTGTGTATACATGTATATGTTTGCATGTGTGTGTGTGTATGTGTGTGTATGTATGTATATATACATATGTGTAAGTATATGTATGTGCGTGTATATATATATCTGTGTGTGTGTGTGTGTATGTATATATGCATACTTATATGTCTGTGTGTATATATGTGTGTGTATGTATATATACGTGTATGTATGTATATGTATGTACTATGTATATTCATGTGTATATATATGTATATATATATATATATATTGTATGTATGCATGTATGTATGTATGCATACTTATATGCCTGTATATATATATATATATATATATATATATATATATCTGTGTGTGTGTGTGTGTGTGTGTGTGTGTGTGTGTGTGTGTGTGTATAAAGCACTCCTTTATATTGAAGCTAAATGCCATCGGTAAAAGACCAACTGCTATTATATATAGTGCCCCACTGCTATGCTTTCCTGCTTTGCATGTTAAACCATACCAACATACACGCACACATTCATAGATACAGAATGTATTCAGAAACACACGCTGTTCCTAGCAACAGTTTCAAGCCATATTATATAACTGACACTTGAGTTCCACAACAAATTCCTGTCTACCATTTTTCCACTGACTGGCTCCGCCCCCACCCCTGAGTGCTGAATGTAATTTCTAATTTCATCCTTTGCCAAACAATAACTACACACCACTAATTATGCCTACATTTGGCTGGTAAAATTGTTTTTCACATGTAAATATTCCTAAATTGGTTTATGATTGGTTCTGTTGCTCTGTGTGTGTGTGCCTTATAATTATGAAGAGATAATTTGATTTCTGAGTAAAAGAATATGAAGCATTTGAAAAAAGAGGGAGAAGAAAAAAAAAGCGGAGGAAGAGGAGGGGGAGGAGGAGAAAGAAGATGAAGATGAAGGAGAAGAATTTTCAGTTAGAAATGTTTCTTTCGAGTTTGTGTGTTTGTGCATATGTACATATCAGTGTGTGTGTGTGTGTGTTTTTGTATGGGTGTGTGTGTTTGTGAAGCTTTTTCTACATGCCCTTACATACATAAATACAAGCACATATGAATGTATATGTATGGATATACTCATATATACGCACACATATGCATATATATATATATATATACACACACACATCCATATAGACACACACTTGTATATACATGCATACATACATATATATAAACAAATTTATCCATCTACCCATCCATAAATACATACATACATGACTCGATACATATGTTTATACATCCTGGAATACATCAATTCATCTATCTGTAAATACATCAGTGCCTCCGTACAGAGATCCATACATATGTACATACTTCCATACATACAAACACACACATTTCCCTTAAAAGGCATGTCTCTTGGTTTAAGATGTTATGAGCTATAAATGAGTCACCATGCCTTTTGGAAACTTGCTTAGAAATCAGTTCCCTGCCTGCTTTCTGCTGTTTGGTGTACAAGACTTCCAGACCTTGGAAGGAAGAGATGAAAGGCAAAGTCGACCTCAGCAAAATTTGAACAGATGAAATACCGCTAAGCATTTTGCCTGGCACACTAAGCTTTCTGTCAGCTTGCCGCCTTATACTCAGGATGACATTACCTGATGTATCATTCATTTCTTTATTTAAAGCAGTAGCATCTAATTTGAGGTAAATTTAGCTACTATTTCGTTCAGGTTAGGTCCTTGTAAGGCCTGTTAGTATATTGTGCAGTTATAAATTATGACTATACAGTTATATTATATCTGTAAATAATTACTAATTCTTAGTTTAGCTGATTTAGTTAAAGAATTGCTTTCATCATATGGAGCTTAATTTCTGCCAAAAGAATGTCTAGAGACCATAATCAGACATAACGGTCTGTTTAGAGAGCATTAATAGAGATTAAAATGAGGAATTGTGGTACAAGGAAATTCCCAAAGTGATACAATATTGGTGTTAATGGTAGTGATGTCTTCTTGTATTGGTGCCAAACCACAAATTTATAGGTAAAAGAGACAATTAATTAAATCAGTTGATTTAATTTTGGTGTAGACACAAGTATGACCAAGTGGTTAAAGAGTTCACTTTATGAGCATAAGGTCTTGGGTTCAATTCAGTTGTGGGGCTTCTTGGCTAATCATTTCATTTGAAGAATTTCTTTTCTTTCTCATTCATACTCTTTTGGTTTATGTACTCTACATGCGTGTAATGTGTACTTTGTATACAAGGTGTACTCTATACTATATATATAATGCATGGTATAAGGTGTACTCTATTATATATATGATGTGTGATCTAAGATGAACTCTGTATTAAACAGGTAAAAAATAAGACAAGGTGTGCTCTGTATTATATATACGACAGGTAATGTAAAGTGAACTCTGTATGAAATATGTGACGTCTAATATGAGTGACAGGGGCACTATGTGTAATTTGAGTAATAGATTTGGCTGCTAATTTTTGCAGGCTGAGCAATCATGTAGAGGTTCCCTCCTTGGCTCAACGATAATGATGTTGCTAGTGATGTACTATATTTTAATGTATATAAGGAAACCACTAATTTGGGCGGGGGAGGGGGGGGCTTAACATTTGGAAAAAAATGGTTTTGTAAGGGATTATGATACTATCCATGTATAAGAAACTCCCAATTTTTTTTTAACCTAATTTTTGACAACAAAGGGTTCCTTATACACATTAAAAATGGTAAGTGATTGCGATGTTGCTGCTGTTGTTGATGATGATGACGATGATGATGACGACGATGGTGATGACGATGACGATGATGATGACGGTGTGGTAATGGTAATGATGGTAGTAGTGATGATGATGATGTTGATGACAATGACGATGATGATGATGACGGTGTGGTAATGTTAATGAAGGTGATAGTGATGATGATGATGATGATGATGATAATGATGATGATGACGGTGTGGTAATGTTAATGAAGGTGATAGTGATGATGATGATGATGATGACAATAATGACAGTGTGGTAATGGTAATGGTGGTGATAGTGATGATGATGATGATGATGATGATGACGGTGTGGTAATGTTAATGAAGATGGTAGTGATGATAATGAAGGTGGTAGTGATGATAATGATGATGATGATGATGATGACGATGACAATGATGTTAGTGTGGTGATGATGATAATGATGATGATGATGATGATGATGATGATGATGATGATGATGATAAAGGTGATTATATTTTGTGTTAATTCAAACATTTTGTTTTTGGTTTTATAATTTCGGATGGAACCTCCAGAGAATTTATTACACAAAGACATTTTGTTGATGAGTCAGAAATTTTTGTTGGTTATGGTATTATTGATGACAACGATGACGGTGAAGAAGGCGGCAGGGGAGGATGGGGAGGAAGTGAAAGCTGCTGCTGCTGCTTCTGTGGCGGCGATGGCAGCAGTGGCAGTGGCAGGGGTGGTGGTGGCAGTTGTATAAAATTACGTTCTCAAATTCTAAAACATAATATAATATTGATAGTCTTTGTTGAATGACAGTCAGTTTCAATAAATTATTATTGATGTAATCTTATATCGGAGGCAGAGGCGGCGACACTGGCAGTGGGGTGGCAGAAGTGGTGGTGGTGGTGGTGACTGATGAGAGTGGTTTTGGTTGTTTGGGCCCCGGGTGGGCCCTGATCCAGTAAAACGAGTAAAAAGAGAAGCCATTCCAGCCATGACTATCTCATCTATTCTGTTTCTCATCAACAGTGACTGTTAGAATATGTTATCTAGCATATCCAATTTTTTTTTCTTTTTTTTTTTTACAAGAATAACATATGATTTGAGGAAGATTTGGCTACCGTTTCTTGCAAGAACAAACAACAACAAAGAGGCTCCTTCTTCATTGGCTGTTGTTGTTATTGTGGAGCCCTAGGTCAGCCATCATTGAGTGGTCTTTGTAGTACAGAGATAGTTCTCCCAATAACAAGGTGCAACTCTTATTCAAACCTGTTGTTGTTTCATCAAAGCTGGTACAGGATCATCAGGTGTTAATTACATATATGCATATACCTACACATATACACACGTACACACACACACATATATATGCACACATTATAATGGAATAGTTACTATGAAGATTTGTGTTAAGGACCGTGGGTAAGACCAAAACAATGTGAAGTAAATGCAAGGTAAATCACAAGAAAACAAATATATGAATTAATGTAGACTCACCTTGTCTTCAATATTTCGGGGTTATGAACCCATTTTCAAGAAATTAACAAACATCTGCAACATTCATTAATTTCTTGATGATGGGGTCATAACCCCGAAATATTGAATGCAAGGTAAGTCTACATTAATTCATATATTTTTTTCTTGTGATTTGCCTTGCATTTCTTTCGCATTGTTCTGGCCTTACCCACGATCCTTTATACAATATATATACACATACACACATACATATACATATACACACAAATACACACACACATGCATATGTCTATGAACACACACAGTCTAGTTAACTTGAAGTTTACCGCAACCCTTCACACCTGTCCATTCAGATAGGTGTTAGGGTGGATGTCCTGTCTAAAGGTGATTTATCACTCATCTGTCAGTAATAGTATTAGATCATCATCATCGTCATCATCATCATCGTCATCATCATCATCGTCATCTTCATCATCATCAACATCGTCACTGTCATCAACATCGTCATCGTCATCATCACCATCGTCATCACCATCCTCAACACCATCATCATCGTTGACGTCTTCATTGTCATTGTCATCATTTAAGATCCATTTTCGATGCTGGCATGGGTCGGACAGTTTGACAGGAACTGGCAAGCCAGAAGACTGCACCAAGCTCTGAGGTCTGCCTTTGATGTGGTTTTTATGACTGGATGCCCTTCCTAATGCCAACCACTTCACAGTATGTACCCGGGTGCTTTTTACATGGTACTAACACCAGTGAGGCCAGCAAGGGATTTGCATGACAAAACCCCTTAAATGAGTGGGGAGTTGTTTTGAGGAAGTAGTATTGGGTTTGTGTGCTAGTTGACACAGAGGTTAAAGTATAAGAGAGGAAAGGAGACACACGGTCACCTCAGTCAGAAAAGGGGTGCATTGGTGTGTGCCCTTAAGTTACAAGAAGGTGGTACAGGGGACAGGATAGGGTGAGAGGTCAGGTAAGTTTGATGATGGTGATGGTGATGATGATGATGATGATGAGGATGATGGTGGTGATGGTGGTGATGGTGGTGATGACGACGGCGATGATGACGATGATGATGATGAAGTGTATATTCACCAACTTACATTATCCAATCATATCTTTTTTTTTTTTTCCATTTTCATTTTTTTAAACAATAAGATGTAGATTGAGAGAGATTTGGTGGCTATTTTTAGCAGGCTTCCTAACCAAATATAGATGTTCACTTGTTGGTTAAAGTCTGTTTTACTCTATGAATGTCTTGTTGTTGTAGTTGTCAGAGCGTTTATTATACTCGCATATCTCCCCACACCATACTCCCACCTCAGCCATCGTCTTTGATGGCAGCGGTAAATCTCGGCTCAGCTACTTGGTCTTATGTATTATTAATTTATCGGAAGAATGAATGAATGGATAGGCGTTAGGGTTCTTGATAAATTTCAAGTTAGCTAGACTGTGTATGTATATATATGCACATGTATGTGTGTATATGTATATGTGTGTGTGTGATTGTGTAGGTATATGTGTATATGCAGGTATATGTGTGTGTGTGTGTATATACGTTTGTAGATGTGTATATGTATGTAGATATTGTATATATATGTATATGTGTGTATATGTATATGTGAATGTATATATGTATGTATATGTGTGTGTGTATATATATGCATATCAATATATGTTTGTAGATGTGTATGTGTGTGTGTGTATCCACATGTGTAGGTATATGTGTATATGCAGGTATAAGTGTGTGTACGTATATATGTTTGTAGATGTGTATGCATATATGTATGTAGATATTGTATATAGGTAAGTA
>NC_068999.1:45663963-45666463 GCF_001194135.2 Octopus bimaculoides
TATATGTATGTAGATGTGTGTGTGTATATATGTATGTGTGTGGGTGGGTGTGCTTGTATGTATATGTGCATGTATATATGTATATGTGTGTATATGTATGCATGTGTATGTATGTTTTTAGATGTGTGTATGTAGATATGTGTATGTGTATATATATATATATATATATATATATATGTCTATGTATATATATGTATGTAGATATGTGTATATATATGTATATGTGTGTATATATGTATATGTGTGTGTGTATATATGTATATTGTGTCTGTGTATATATGTTTGTGTGTATCCATGTATGTATGTATGTGTATGTTTGTATGTGTACCGTTTATATATGTGTGTGTGCATGTAAGCGTGCATTTATACATGTGTATACATGTGTATAAGCAGATGTTAAGTCTGCATATGAAGTCAATTCAGTTCACTGGTGGTGGTGGTGGTGGTGGGAGGGGTATTGACAAAGACAAAAGCCAAAAGGTAAAACAAAAACAGTCCACAAACAAACAAACAAGAGCAAAACCTCAGTCATGTGTTAGATGTTGAGAGACGCACGTTAGCACACCAGTTCCTCCATTTTCTGTCAGAGATCTGGAATTAATCAGATACCATTACAATTGTTGATATGAGTCATCTCTTATTTATAAGATTAGCTGCAACAATGTGCGTGTGTGTGTGTGCGTCTTCTGAATCTGTCTGTACATATGTGTATATGTGTGTGTCTATTTGTGTATATATACGTATCTATCTATCTGTGTGTGTGTGTATGTGTTTGCCAGAGAAATGATTTCAAGAGTAAATGGAAAAGAGAGAGAGAGAGAGAGAGAGTAAAGTGAGCAGGTAAGAGGAACGGTAACGGAATACAAGATTGGAATTAAAACCAAACTGGCATCATTCCTGTACAAAAATCAGGAAAAGGAATGGTAAACTTCTGAAATATAGATTTCCTTGATTGGTGACAGAGACAGAGATTTCTGGTGTGAAAAAAACTCTATCTCAATTTGCCTGGCAATATATATATATATATATATATATATATATATATATATACTTACATACATACATACATACATACATACATACATACATATATATGTATATATATATATAATATAATATAATATAATATATATATACACACACATATACATATAATGTGTGTGTGTGTGTATGTAATATGATATATATATATGTATATATATGTATTATATAATATAATATATATATTTTTTTATTCTTTTACTTGTTTCAGTCATTTCATTGTGGCCATGCTGGAGCACTACCTTTAGTCAAACAAATCAACCACAGGATTTATTCTTTGTAAGCCCAGTACTTATTCTATTAGTGTATTTTGCCGAGCTGCTAAGTTAAGAGGACATAAACACACCAGCATCAATTGTCAAATGATGGGGGTGGACAAACACAGACACACAAATGCATACATATACATATGTACGATGGGCTTCTTTCAGTTTCCAATCTATCATAGCGAATATATATATACACACACATATACATACACACATATGTTAAATAAAATGAGACAACAAAGACAAGGCTGTGTGGAATTTATAGGACATTTGTAAAGAGAAAGTTAGTCTTACAGCTGTTTCTGAGATATTAGGGATATCCCTTCATCAGAGACGATGCGAGAGAGTTAAACAAAGGAAATACACACATGCACACGCATACATATACGTACATACAAACACATGTGTGTGGAGGTGCAAGGCTTTGTGGTTAGTGTGTTTGGCACAAATTCATAATGTCATAGGTTCGGTTTCTGGATTGGGTTTTTGTAACATCATGTCTTTGAGCCAAGCTCTTTGTCTCACATTGCTTCAGTCTACTCAGAGAAATGAGTATCGGTTGAGTAAGGTAGCAGCTCTTTCTCGTTCCTGCTCTCATGGCCCAGAATGTGCTGTTGGATCAAAGTTGATGCCTATCCACTCACAACTACAAAGGTAACTAAATTCTTAGCAATAAGCAGGGTACGTGTTTGGTAACGCCAAACCATGCAGGTAATGGCTGGCTCTTGCACACACACACACACACATCTCATTGTTGTGATCTTCAGCATCATTTTAACATCCATTTTTTTCCCTGCTTTCATGGGTCACATGGAGGGTTTTTATTAAAGGAGATTTTTTTGCAGCTGTGTGCCTTTACTGTCACCAACTCACACCCCTGTTTCCAATTAAGATAAATGAAAGGTGAGGTAATATTTCTCCATGATCAGACATGATTTCACAGAATTCTGGAAATAAATTATACTGCTTCTACATCTGTGACACTCTTTTCCAGCTGCTTTTCTCAGGAATCAAATTAAAGAAAATACTATTCATTTATTAAATATGACATTTATTTAATTAGAAGGGACATGAAAAGGAAATTAAAAACCAAACACACTGGAGCATCAAATAACACACACACACATTATCATTAACTCTATATTTTGAAAACTTTTTTCCTTGTGACTGGTTTGTGTTAGTGAATAGGC
>NC_068999.1:45668170-45670247 GCF_001194135.2 Octopus bimaculoides
TTTCCCCTCTATATTTTGTGACCCAAACTTCATTACCGATGTTCCTCTCATTGATTATGAATAAACCGAGTTTCTGTCTCTCTCACTCTTTCTCTCTCTCTCTCTCCCTCTCTCCCTCTTTCTCTCTCTCTCTCTCCCTCTCTCCCTCTCTCACTCTCTCTCTCCCCTTCTCTCTCTCTGCCTCTCACTCTCTTTCCATCACTCTGAGATCCACAAATACCTTGTGATTTGGAAGTAATTCTTTTAATATCATATCTATTATTATTTTTATCCTCATCATCATCATCATGTTCATTATCACCACCACCACCACCACCACCACCACCACCTCCTTCATCATTATTATTATTATTATCATTGTTGTTATTATTATTGATTGTCTAGCATCTAGAATGATGTCAGATACTTATAGTAAATACGCTACCTGTCTGGCGATGCGGTCACTGCAACATCCAGACCATATCATGCTTATTGAGGCTTAACAGTAAGCATAAACAATGGTATTCTTCGTAAGACCCTTGTTGCCATTCAGAACTTGCTAAAAAATCTTTTAAACCTGCTAAAGCTTGTTGCTTGTAAGACTACACTTCAACTGAAGAGGTCTAATAAGACTGGAACATGTTTGCAGTTATTGCTACACTTAGCAAAGATATGATTCCCTCTGCATTCTATGCCCCTATTCAAATTTAATTTTATTTGGGATTTGGGAATTGTTTCCCTTGCCTTTCTTGTCAAGAATTATCCTTAATATTATATGCATGTGTATAGACATAGATAGATTGATATGTTCTAATGTATAACACTATATAACCACCACAAATTTTCTTTAAATAAAATGCCACCATCTTAAAGGACATATTGAAAAATAATATGACCCTAGGAACAACTGTGGCCTATGCCAGTGCTGTATAACCATCCCATTTAAGAGTACCTTTCAATCATTGGACAATAAACTATGCTTGCAAAGACCTGTTGAGGCAAGTGAAATCGCTGTCATGGCTGATGACAGTACCTCCTCATTGGCACCCGTGCCAGTGGAATGTTAAAAGCGTCATTCGAGTGTGATCGTTGCCAGGGCCGCTGACTAGCTCCCATGCCGGTGACATGTAAAAAAAAAAAAGCACCATTCAAGTGTGGTCGTTGCCAGTGCCGCTGGACTGGCTCCTGTGCAGGTGGATTGCTTGACAACCGATGCTGGTGTGTTTATGTCCCCATAACTTAGCAGTTCAGCAAAAGAGACCGATAGAATAAGTACTAGGCTTACAAAGAATAAGTCCTGGGGGTCGATTTACTCGACTAAAGGTGGTGCTCCAGCATGGCCAGTCAAATGACTGAAACAAGTAAAAGAGTAAAAGAATGTCCTGGATATATCTTCTCATGATGCCAGTGCCAATCAGGTAGCTTTGTCCTTGACAAGACTAATGCTTCCTCTCAATCATGTTTTCTCAATCCAACTCATTCACTAAACACCTTACACAGTGTCCTGGCTGCATTTTCTCATGTGGCACCAGCACTAGTGAAGTAGCTTTGTCCCTGGCAACACTAAACAGCACTCTTTCATCTTATGCTGTCTTTGTCCATTCAAAGACCAAATAATTTCACACACACACTTCTATTTATAAGAACTACCCATACCCAATCCTTCTCAATAAATAAACCCACCCTTATCTAACCAACACTGCTTCAAAAGGAAAGCATTTCCAAACAATCTGTTATGTTGCATTTCTTTCTCTTCCCTGATTTCTTTCCGCTGAGGATCAGACTGTTTTTGTGTGTCATTGTCTGCCATTGTGCATGAGTGGATGCCTATGTGTATGTACATGCCTGCATGTGTATGTATGCCTATTTGTCTCTGTGTGTATATGTGTGTATATATATATGAAGCAGTCAAATTGTATGTTTGTTCTGTTGATGCTTGATGTGTATATGTGCTTTACCCAAAGTTTATTCATGAACAGTAAATGTGTGTGTGTGTGTGTGTGTGTGTGTAAGATTTGGTGACTGTGTGGTTCAGTGTGTGATCATCTGTATTATATAATGTTTAGTCATGCTTCTTTGTGTATGTGTGTGTTTTGTG
>NC_068999.1:45673324-45675188 GCF_001194135.2 Octopus bimaculoides
TGTGTGTGTGTGTGTGTGTGTGTGTGTGTGTGTGTGTGTGTGTGTGTGTTAGGAAAGAGCAATAGGAGACTGTGATGTTCATGCTTTTCCTAAAAGCGTTACTAGCAGAAACGATGTTTAATAGCATCAACCAAAGAATTACAAACTATCCACCACTTATTTCCCAGCATCCTCTAGGAGTGTTAAAAGGTTTCTGTAGCTGCTGTGTAAATATTAACATATATTTCCATATCTTAGGATATTTCTGGAAGGAGAAAAAAAAAATAAAATAAAGTGAAATAAAATAAAATAAAACATTACTTTGTTCTTTTATATCTGTATTTTATTTTAAAGCTTTAGCAATTCCCCCAAACCCCACCACCACCGCCGCACCCCATTTACTTATGACATTAATGGAGTACAATGTTTAAGAGACCTTCTGGTTCACCACAGCGGTGTGTATAAAATATTGACGATATCGACAGCCTTCAGAAATGGATATAGTAAATCCAATAACAGAGGTTCTTGTAAGCAGAATCTGAGCCACACACACACACACACAGAATTATATTTCCAAATTTCCACAAAAGCTTTATATTTAGTGAAAAACTCTAATTTCATTGAAATATTCTCAAATATAGTTTAGTTTTGTCTGTTCAGCTTTTTGTTGGTTTATTTTCGTTTTTACCGTAAGGATTACACAAAGAAGGAAGTTTGTTTTGTCTTGTAATTAAATTACAAAATATTTGTATGTATTTAAATTTTCGTTTAAGGCTAAAACTGTTGGATTATTCCATGTTGACACGTTGTCCATCAATACCTGCAAATTTGAAGTAATTTTTTTGTGTGTTCTATTTTTTCATGCTTTAAAAAATTTTTTATCAGATGAAAAAGAAAAAGAACTTTGTGGCATTACGTTCTAAAAAAACAAACCAAATAGGTTTATTTATTTGTGTTATTTGTGTTATTTCATTACTGATTTTACTTTGTTAATAAAGAAATATTGGTTCTTTAGGTTTGGCCAGAGAAATTGGAGATCCATTTAACAATATTTGCCTCTTTTGGCTTTTCCGTTTCTTCTCATAACCTTCTCTTCTCTCTTTTCAATATAATTTTGGTATTAGAAGTCTCTGGAAGCCAGAAGAAAGTCTTCACTAACATCAATATTAGCATCTTTTAAAAGGTGAAGAATGTCATTGAATATATCTTTTTCCTCATCATCATCATCATCATCATCATCACTATCATTATTTTTCACCGTCGTCACCACCATCACCACCTCCATTACCATTGAATTCTTCATGCAGAATGGGTTGATCAGACCATCAGTTCTTATTGGGAGTCAGTGTTTTCTCCAAGATGGATTCGGAACCACACCTAATTCATGCACTCCTAATTTTTGGCATGGTTTCTAAGGCTGCATGTCCTTCCTAGCACCAACCATTTCAGTGCACTAGATGCACTTTATCATGGCGCCAACACTAGAGAGCCATCTACGTATTTGCGTTGGTGCATGTGTGTATTAAACTCCTTACACTGGTGTACCACGTAAACAGTATCCCTGCTGGTGGTCATGGAAAAGGTACCCATGCTGACGCCACATGAAAACCACCCAATATATGTTGTGCAAAGTGGTTGGCATTAGGAAGGGCATCCAGCCATGGCAACCATGCCAAAACAGACTATGGAACTTGGTGTAGCCTCTGGCGTTGCCAGGAACTGTCAAACCATCCAACTCATGCCAGCATGGAAAATGGACATTAAATGATGATGATGATGATGATGATGATGATGATGATGATGATGATGATGATGATGATGATAGTGTGGTGGTGGTGGTGGTGGTGGTGGTGGTGGTGGTGATGATATAAAAGACCTCAATTCT
>NC_068999.1:45675295-45677653 GCF_001194135.2 Octopus bimaculoides
ATGGGTTCAGCTATAGCTGGTTCAATTCCCCTGTACAGCAGCATTTTGGGCCAAACTTATGCTTTGCGTGTGAATTTGGTACACGGAAACTGTATAAAGCCCATCACGTGTGTGTGTGTGTGTGTGTGTGTGTGTGTGTGTGTGTGTGCATATGTCTTTGTCTCCCCATTGCTTGACATCCAGTGTTGGTTCGTTTGCATCTCTGTAACTTAATGGTTCAGCACAAGCGACCAATAGGAATGCTTAGTGGTATTTCGTCTGTTTTTGAATGAGATGAAAAAAAAATTATGTTAAAGATCGAAATAAATCCAAGCAAGATTTGAACCCAGAACAGCAAGGTTTGTGATTAGACAGTAGATACATAGAGTAAAAGAAACCCGAGGCGGTGTACTACCATGTCTATATACTTCTATAGTCGACCAATTCTAAATGAATAAGAACACATATATATATTATCATAGACCTCAATAGAAGATATTGATTTTCAATTTCAGTAATGAACCTACAGAATATATGTCTTTATTAATCTTGTAAGTTTTCATTTTGTGAATGATATTAAATTGTTTTTCCAATATTCAACTTAAAAATAACCTCTAGAAACTTTCTCGTTTGAATGTTTTCAGTTTAAAATGGAAACTCAATTATTTCCTATTTTCTATCGGGGGGGAACATTCCTGAAGAATATAGTTAGTTAAGAGCAAAAAAAAAAAAAAAAAAAAAAAAAAAAAAAAAAAAATACCAGACATCTCTTAATATATGATTCCACAAACATATGTTGGTGCTAATATTTTCTTCTCGTAAGGTGGCATGCTGGCAGAAACGTTAGCACACCGGGTGAAATGCTTAACGGTATTTTGTCTGTCTTTATGCTCTGAGTTCAAATTCCACCGAGGTCGACTTTACCTTTCATCCTTTTGGGGTCAATAAATTAAGTACCAGTTGCATACTGGGATCGATCTAATCGATGTAATCAACTAGTCGCCTCCTAACAAATTTCAGGCCTTGTGCCTTTAGTAGAAAGGATTATTTTTATTATTATTATTATTATATGTTTGACTTTTGCTTAGTATTTGTACAAGCTGTCTCCAAGTCTCGCCCTGAGATCTCATGAGACAACAAGTTAGACGTTCATGTAAGTGTTATGCCCAGGGTGCCATATATTTGGTTTTGTACATAGTGTTATTCTAGAGAATGTTTAAAAAAAACATAAGAAAATTATAAGTTTGTTTTAAAATTTGAGATTATATAGACAGTATTTTACGTAGGATATAGGCACTATCTTTTGAATTTCAGTCATATTGGGGTTTCCTGATATCTGTGCTAGGTAGCAATCGGCCCCTTTTGCTATCATTTGCTATTGTTTTATATGAGCTGTTTCACATCCCAAACAGAGACACACCAGGAATGCTTAGCAAAATTTCATCCATCCATCTTTATGTTCTGAGTTCAAATTCTGCCAAAATCAGTTTTGCCTTTCATCCTTTTGCGATCAACAAATTAAGTATCAGTGAAACACTGGGGTTGATGTAATCAACTAGTCCCCTCCCCTACAATTTCAGGTCTTGTGCCTATAGTAGAAAGGATTATTATTACCATTTTTTTTTTGTATCATGTATTCTTTCAGCATTTTTCAAAATCATTCCAATCTCTATGAACCCCACCACTTTATGCCATGCTTTCTATTGTCCCCTCGTCTGTCACCCTGATGGCAAATAAAAGATATTATTGTTATTATTAGTATTTATCTTACCAAAAAGAAAAAAAAAAAAAAGTTGACCCATACATTTATCTGGGTGGATGTTATGAATTAGTCTGGCACAGTTTCCTAACTAAACATCTCAACTTTCAATTCTGTTCCACCCATGATAAAGAAAATCTTGTATTCTTCCTCTCACTCCTGAGCCAGGAAAGATGTTGACACATGTACCAACATGAAGCAGGCCAGAGGGTTGGTGAAATATTCTGGTATCTGTTTATGTTATTATTCCACTCCATCGTTAGATATGGGTATTGTTGATTCAACTGTTTAACAGAGTTCCCAAATACGATTAGTAGCGACATTTTGGGGATGTCATTAATGTAAAGCATAGTAAAATAAGATAATTGGGTACGTGTGTGTGTGTGTGCTAAGTCAAGTTCATATCCATATTGCTTTCGGTGGCCTGAAGACTCACAAGACGAGTGACCAGGTGAAGTGAATGAATTGTAAACATTGGTGAATTGCAATGATAGTAATGTGAGTTGATTGTCTAATTGGTTGGAATATATTTTTTTTTGTTTTTTTGGTCCTCTTGTTGACCACTCATACACCATCTTCAACAGGAGCGTCCATCATATATATATATATATATATATATA
>NC_068999.1:45678022-45678485 GCF_001194135.2 Octopus bimaculoides
TATATATATATATATATATGTATATATATACGAGGATGAGTCAAAAAGTAATGCCATTTTGTTTAGGACAGGTATAATTACCAACACAGGAACATGTATCATACATCAAAATGAAGCTGGTCCTCTGTGGATCACATCCCTACTCCTCAGCATAGTCACCGTTTCTCCCAATAGCAATGTTCCACCATGTGGTTGAGAAGCAAGCTTCTTACCACTGCAAGTGAAACATCTGGCTGAGCGTCTTGAATCATTCGATTAATAAATAATATTTACTCTTCATGTTTAACACCATCGTGATCCTTTTGAGAGTGGTTTCTAGTTAATAATATATATATTTAATTATATATAGGCATGCATGTATGTGTATTCACACACACACACACATATCTATCTATCTATATATATATCTATCTATCTATATATATATATATATATATATATATATATATATATATATATATAT
>NC_068999.1:45678495-45679955 GCF_001194135.2 Octopus bimaculoides
AGAGAGAGAGAGAGAGAGAGAGAAAGATAGAGGGCATATATGCAAGTATATTTATATCTCTGTATGGGGGTGAAGATAATATTTCTATTTCTATTTCTTATCAAATAAATCTTGAAAATAAATAAATAATCTTTGAACTTTATGACATTCCAGTGAAGAAGTTTGATCTTAATTTCTTCTGTTAATATATCACATATCCCTTTTCAAATAGCATATTTAATAAATGTTCTTATGAACACACTGGATGTATTTCGCATATACTCCACTGCTGTGTTCTGTTCTATGAAGAATTCTGTTTAGTAGAAAGAGTGGCAGTGGTAGGTGGGGGGACAAGTAACTCTAGTATAATGTGTAACAGCTGCGATCAAGCTGAAGTTACCAAATTATAGATCAGTCTCAGAATCTGTCTTGCTCGGCAATCCATGAATTCATATATTTGATGAGAAATTTTCATACACAGACATATGCACACACACACACACACACACACACACACATACACACACACATACATCCTATATATATATTATTTTATTCTTTTGCTGTGGCCATGCTGTAGCACCGTCTTGAAGGGTCTTGGTCAAACAAATCGACCCCAGGGCTTATTTTTTTTTAAAGCCTACTACTTGTTCTATTGGACTCCTTTGCCGAACTGCTAGGTTACAGCGACATAAACACACCAACAGGTGGTGATGGAAGGACAAATACAGACACAAAGACACACGCATGCATACATACATACACACACACACACACACACACACACACACATGCACATACATACATACATACATACATACATACAGATAAATGCGACGGGCTTCTTTCAGTTTCCATCTACCAAATCCACTCACAAGGCTTTGGTTGGCCCAAGGTTATAGTAGAAGATTTTTACCCAAAGTACCAAAACATTCAAGCGAGGTTGTTGCCAGTGCCGCTGGACTGACTCCTGTACAGGTGGCACATAAAAAACACCATTGCCAGAACCACCAGACTGGCCTTCGTGCCGGTGGCATGTAAAAAGCACCGACTACACTCTTGGAGTGGTTGGCATTTGGAAGGGCATCCAGCTGTAGAAACTCTGCCAGATCAGATTGGAGCCTGGTGCAGCCTTCTGGCTTGCCAGTCCTCAGTCAAATCGTCCAACCCAGCTAGCATGGAAAGTGGACATTAAATGATGATGATGACGATGATGATGATGATGACGATGATGATGATGATGATGATGTACGTATGTATATATATGTGTGTATGTATATGTATTTTATCCTTTTCCTTGTTTCACTAATTAGACTGTAGCCATGCTGGAGCACTGCTTTGAAGAATTTTTGGTCAAATGAATTGACCCCACCGCCTTTCTTTTTCTTAAGCCTGGTTCTTATTTTATCGATCTGTTTTGCTGAACTGCTAAGTTACAGGGATGTAAACATACCAACATCAGTTGTCGAGCAATGGTGGGG
>NC_068999.1:45680911-45681933 GCF_001194135.2 Octopus bimaculoides
GACACCATTTCGAGCGTGGCCGTTTTCGTGCGGGTGACACGTAAAAGCACCCACTACACTCTCTGAGTGGTTGGCGTTAGGAAGGGCATCCAGCTGTAGAAACTCTGCCAAATCAGACTGGAGCCTGGTGTTGCCATCCGGTTTCACCAGTCCTCAGTCAAATCATCCAACCCATGCTAGCATGGAAAGCGGACGTTAAACGATGATGATGATGATGATGATATATATATATATATTATAATGGGGCAGGCTGGTTTATATACATAAACATTTATACATACATATCTATACACACACACACATATGCATATACATACATGCACATGCATACACACACGTGTGTATGTATGTTTCTAACTTTAATTATATGTTGTCTGTATATTAAAAAAATGTTTTTCCTTCCTGTATCTGTAAAACTGTATATAATAAATCTTCTTATATTTTTATAGATTTCTGTAACATTGATTATAATTTTCACTGCTTGGATTATGTTAATCTATCATGTTTTTGTGAAACCCGCCAAAATCCAGAATGATATTCTATTTTAATTTGTTATGAGAAAACTTTGGTTTTATTTTATTTTCTGTATTTGAAAATATCCTTCTACGCATATCTTTCCATGTATGTACATTGTTGGTCTGTGTGTGTGTGTGTGTATAATTGTGTATTGGTGTATGTATATGTGTGGGTTGTTTGTGTATATGTATGTTTAATGTTTGTGTGTGTATGTTTGTATATGTGTGTCAAATGTTTGTAGATGTATATGTGTATAGGTGTATTTAATGTTTGTGTATGTATATGTGTATATGTGTATATAATGTTTGTGTATGTATATGTGTATTTGTGTGTCAAATGTTTGTGTATGTATACGTGTGTTTAATGTTTGTGTATGTGTATATGTCTGTTGAATGTTTGTGTATGAATATGTGATATATAATGTTTGTGTATGTATATATGTATACGTGTGTTAAATGTTTACATGTGTAGGTGTATATAATGTTTGTGTATGGGTATGTGTATGC
>NC_068999.1:45682498-45685243 GCF_001194135.2 Octopus bimaculoides
TGTGTATATGTAAACATACATGTGTGTGTGTGTGTTTATGTTTCTACACATGATTGTGTTCATACATTTGAGTATGTGTAAGTATATACGATTATACATGCTCCCATGTGTATACTCACATGGGTTTCTCTTTGTGCACACATGTATAAGTGTACACATGTGGGTATGTATGTATGCAGATGTGTATCTATACATGTATATATGTATGCACATGTGTATGTATTTATATATATATGTGTGTGTATGTATGCATATGTATATATGTATGCATGTGTGTATGTATGTACATATATATGTATATATATGTGTGTATGTATGTATGCATGTTTATGTATATATGTATACATGTGTGTATGTATGTATACACATGTATATATATATGTGTGTGGATATATGTATGCACATGTGTACATATATATGTGTACATGTCTGTGTGTGCTTGCGTGTGTGTGTGTGTATCTATGGACATATGTATATATATGTGTATGTATGCATGTGTATATATATATGTATACATGTATATATATGTGTGTGTGTATGTATGCACATGTGTACATATATATGTATACATGTGTGTGTGTGTGTGTGTGAATGCATTTATGCAAATGTTGAGTGCTATTTTCTGCCATTGTAAAAATATAATTCAAATGAGTTGTAAAGAAATCAATAAGGATTGATTGCAAAACATTGAGACGACGAGTGTATTGGCTTCGGAGCGATCATGAGAAGAGGCAGATGATTCATGTTAGGCAGAGAAAGTGTTACGTACCAGAACTTGGGGTTGGGGACAGGAAAATCAGAGGAAGGGGTCGAGGCAGAATAGAAACTCGCTCCCTCCAAGATGAAGCCTTGAGATAAGTGCTTTTGACAGAGTTTCAGGGAGAAATTATTCTGTTGACTCATTCAGCTTATAAAACAGAAGCCATGGGAAAAGGCTTAAGTACAGGCATAGTTTCTGTGGTTAAAGACGTTCACTTTGTAGCCAAGTGGTTTCAGGTTCAATCCCGCTGCAGGTTCAATCCCTCAGGTGAGTGTTTTCCATGGTTGGCCTGGGTTGAACAATGATAATTCTTTTTTATCTGTTGTCTTTTACTTGTTTCAGTCATTTGACTGTGGCCATGCTGGAGCACCGCCTTTAGTCGAGCAAATCGACCCCAGGACTTATTCTTTGGATGCCTAGTACTTATTTTATTGGTCTCTGTTGCTGAACCGCTAAGTTACGGGGACATAAACACACCAGCATCAGTTGTCAGGTGATGTTGGGGAAACAAACACAGACACACACACACACACACACACACACACACACACACACACACACACACACACACACACACACACACACACACACACACACACACACATATATATATAGATATAGATATAGATATATACGACGGGCTTCTTTCAGTTTCCGTCTACCAAATCCACTCACAAGGCTTTGGTTGGCCCGAGGCTATAGTAGAAGACACTTGCTCAAAGTGCCACGCAGTGGGAATAAACCCAAAACCCTGTGGTTGGTAAGCAAGCTACTTACCACACAGCCACTCCACAATAATTTTTTTTTGTTTTTTGTTTTTGTAAATGAATAAATTGATTTCAGGTTATATCTTGACTTAGTACGGCTTCCACTTTCATGAGTCAGTATGGAGTTAGATTAGTAAAATTAGGTCACAAAGACGACCACCTCACCTTTCCAAACATGCGTTTTTACCTTTATCGCATGTGTTCTTGCATTGGCATATCTAATCAATGAAGTATTTTTACGGTATTTGTCAATAAGCTGAGACATTGAGATAACAGCAAGAGAAATAATACAGCCACAACAGTGCTGCAATCGATCAACAGTGTACTAGTTTGCATAGGTATTTATTTAGCTTCCTACATTCATTATCATTATTATTATTATTATTATTATTATTATTATTATTACAATTATTATTATAAGCTGTTGTAAAACTTTAAAATCTTCGTTCTAAAACAAGTAGTTTTCATTTTGAAGATAGTGACAAGTTTATTAAAGAAAGTGAAAAAAGAATGTTTCCGTACTTTATTGACAAGCTGACAGGTATTATATAAATTTATATATATATATACATACATACATATATGTGTGTATATATGTGTGTGTGTGTGTGTGTGTGTGTGTGTGTGTGTGTGTATGTATATATATATATGTATATATATATATGTATATGTATATTTATATATGTATGTATATAAATGTTGTATGTATGTATGTATGTATATGCATGTGTATTCTGCTTATTTCTGCATTTTGAGAACATTAAATTATGATAGTATCTGAAATAAAATTTAAAAGTTTACAATTTACTAACTGTTAATCAGATTGCTTTTTAAAATTTTGTATGGAAACTCTGCAGATACTTGTCAATTACATAAATACATACATACATGCATGCACACACATAAATATTTTCGAAATATAATATTGTAAATTTAGTCTCATAACAAGCAATTCTTGTTACCATGTTAGTAAATTGCTTCACATTGAAGAAGATTGCAGTTCTAATTTGACTATCTTCAGACATGACTAAATGTAAAGCTATAGGCTGGGCTTTCATACATACATGCATCATCATCATCATCATTGTTTAACGTCTGCTTTCCATGCTAGCATGGGTTGGACGATTTGACTAAGGACTGGTGAACCAGATGGCTACACCAGGCTCCAATCTGATCTGACAGAGTTTCTACAGCTGGATGCCCTTCCTAACGCCAACC
>NC_068999.1:45685407-45690062 GCF_001194135.2 Octopus bimaculoides
TATATATATGTCTATATATCCTTTCAGGTGCCAGTGGTACTTAAAAAGCACCCATGCCAGTGCTATGTAAATGTACCCATGTTGGTGGCACATAAAAAGCTAAGGGACTGATGTTAGGAAGGGTATCCAGCCATAGAAACCATGCCACACCAGACAGTCTGGACAACTCCCTGGTAGCCAGCTTCATGCCAAACCATCCAACCCATGCCAGCACGGAAAGCAGATGTAAAACGGTAATGATGATGGTGATGATGCGTATGTGTATGTGTTAAAATTAGGGAAGTATAGCCTCAAAAAACAGAAATTGCGTGCAAGTGGCAGTGTGGTAAGAAGCTTGTTTTCCAACCACATGGTTCCGGGTTCAGTCCCGCTGTGTGGCACCTTGGGCAAGTATCTTCTACTATAGCCTCAGGTTGACCAAAGCTTTGTGAGTGGATTTGGTTGAAGAAAACTGAAAGAAGCCCATCGTATTATGTATGTATATATATATATATATATTATAATAATAATAACAATAATAATAATAATAATAATAATAATGATAACAATATGTATAACGACAAAAGAATGAGACCTTGATATTTGTAGAAATAAAGGATATATATGTATTTGTGTGTCTGTGTTTGTCCCCCCCACCATCACTTGACAACTGATGTTGGTGCATTTACATTGCAGTAACTTAGCGGTTCAGCAAAAAGAGATTAATAGAATAAGTACTAGGCTTAGAAAGAATAAGTCCTGGGGTCGATTTGTTCGACTAAAGGCAGTGCTCCAGCATGGCACCCAGTCAAATAATCGAAACCAGTAAAAGAATAAAAGAATGTCTCTATGTACACGTGTGCATATGTGTGTTTGTAATATGTATGTATATATCTGTGTAAATGCCTGTATGTATGTATGTATGTATGTATGTTTGGATAGACAATAAAGAGCTGCAAGAGAATTGGTAAAATTTATTGTAATAGTCATATATTTGTGTATATATGTATTTATATGTGTGTATGTATGAATGCTGGTTAGATATGCTATGTATGTATGTATCTATGCATACACATATGTATGTGTGGCTGTATACATATACTCGTATGCATATACATACGTATGTGTGTCTGTGTACATATACTTGTGTGTGTATTCGTTTGGTGAAGGGGTAGATAGCCGGATGGATGGATGTATGGATGGATGGATGGATGGATGGATGGATGGATGGATGGATGGATGGATGGATGATATACGATGTCTTTAAGTAATTTATATAATTCTTTTTGATTGGACAAACATGAACAAAACAACAACAACAACAACAAAAAAACAGTAGGTATTTTTTTCCAAAAATTTTGAATTGGTTTCCTTCAGAAATTTATTGATGCCAATATCTTACCCCACATTGATACGCTGTCAACATTTATAAGACTCTCATATATCAACGAATTGAATTTCTCCATTTTCTAACTCATGGTATCATGGAAAATAATACATCATCAGTATCATCATCATCATCATCATCATCATCATATTCATCATGATTATCACTCAATCCAGCATCACCATCACCATTATAATTATCATCACCATCATCATCATCATTGTCATCGTCATCATCATCTTTACCAACACCACTACCATTATCACCATCATTATCATCGTCCCTATCACTGATACCATTATCTTTATCATCATCATCATCATCATACTCCACCACCACCGCCACCACCACATTATTACTGTCATCGTTGTCATCATCAGCCATAATCATTATCATGGTTTTAAACATTATTAGATTGCTCGATCGATCTATTAGAGCTCCATTTCGGGATGTCAAAACCAATTTCTTCAAGAATATGAATATGCGTATACATACACACACACACACACACTTACATATATACATATACAGGCGCATATATTTATACATACATACATAAATACATACATACATATATGTATATATATACACATGCATATATTTATTCACATATATATACATAGATATATACATATACATACATACATATATATATATATATATATATATATATATGTATACATACTTTACTGTGTCTCTTGCAATTCAGTGTTTTATATACGCATATATATACATATACATACATATGTGTATGTGTGTGTGTATATATATATATATATATATATATATATATATATATATGTATATATATGTATATATACATATACATATACATATATGTATATGTGTGTTTGTATGTATGTATGTATATATGCATATATACGTATGCATATATACTTTACTGTGTCTCTTGCAATTCAGTGCTTGTTATCTTCTCCCACCCCTAGGGATCTTATATAGCAACCTCATTACTTGTTTTTTTTTTTTCCTCAAAAACGATTCCAAATTCTTCAGTGGAGACGGAAGCATCAGCTGCCACCTTCACTTCCAAAAGGTCCGTAGTGAGGTCAATCATTTTGACTCTTGACTCTTTCTGACCGTCTTCGACAATAACCATCAAAGACCAACTGCCAAACCAATTCGTTTCCTTACATTTTGCAGACCACCTGATTCTGCTGTTGTTATTATTATTATTATTATTATTATTATTATTATTATTATTATTATTATTAAGGCAGCGAGCTGGCAAAAATGTTAGCACGCCGGGCGAAATGCTTAGCAGTATTTCATATATCTTTACATTCTGAGTTCAAATTCTGCTGAGGACAAAATGCGTAGCAGTATTTCGCCTATCACTATGGTCTGAGCTCAAATTCCACCGAGGTCGACTTTACTTTTCATCATTTCGGGGTCGATAAGAGAAGTGCCAGTTAAACACCAGGGTCGATGTAATCGACTCAACCTCTCCCCCAAAATTGCTGCACATGTAGCAAAATTTGAAACCATTATCCTCCTCCTCCTCCTCTTCTTCTTCTTCTTCTTCTTCTTCTTCTTCTTCTTCTTTCTTATCCTCCTATTTCTACTCTGATTCTCTGAACAGATCTCCCTGTTTCAAGGCATTCCGCTTGTGACCGCCCTGTCTTATTTAGACACAGTCCATCTGACACAGCACTTCTCATCCATAATTCCCTTATTGACCCCTGTTGGCTCCTCTTTTACTCAACTGGATCCTCGTAGCTGTTCAATGTTTAAAAAAAAAATCCTACCATTATCAGGAATTGATGTCTTGTAGAAATATAATCAATAATTTATTACATCAGTTTCAACAACAAAATGTTATATGGACCCCAGCTGAAGAACACTGATCTAAAATTACATTAGCTTGTAAGTTATTGATTTGTTTTAAAACAGTAGGGTGTAATTTGAGGGAGAATTGGTTGCTATATTCAGCAATAGGTCAGTCAGCCACATACAGTTTCCTACTCTCATTGCCTCAGCGAATAATTCTATCCCCACCCCCCGCTCTCTCTCTCTCTCTCTCTACATTGGCATTGTCATTCTGTAACACTGCATTGGTTCCTTGTCTCAGACCAACAATTATTACTATTTTCTTACAGTCAACATGTGATACTTGTAATTCTTCACATTCTACCATACAACTCCGTTCTCTCTCTCTCTCTCTCTCTCTCTCTCTCTCTCTCTCTCTCTCTCTCTCTCTCTCTCTCTCTCTCTCTCTCTCTCTCTCTCTCTCTCTCTCTTTCTCTTTCTGCATCTTCCAACCATTTGTTGTCTTTCAAACTTTCCTCTCACATAAATAATATTTATCACCAATTATTTTTTTATTTTCTGGCTTCTTGCTTCCATTTCCTCTTCTAAAATCTTTTTCTTCCATCTTTCTCCTTTTTACCATTACTCTTTCCTTTGTATGTTGCCATCATCATGGCTGACGTCATCATTGTCATCGTCATCATTGTCATCATCATCATCATCATCTCCACCTCCTCCTCCTTCGTCTTCCTCTTCTTCAGTTTTATTATTGTCTGTAGGTTTTGCTCATAATTAGATCTAGAGTTTTTGACTTTGAATTCCCACCAGCCTAAAATGCAACGTTCTTTAAATTACTTCCTGTGTATTGTTAGATTTTCAGATTTTAAGGTAAAAAAAAAAAAGAATTGCTTAAATTCTGTCTGATTCTTTCAAGTATATTGATAAGCCATCCAATGTTGTGACTGTCCTAAAAACCAAATTAATTGAGTACACTCAGATTATTCCTTTAGGGGGATAACTTACTGTATGTACCTATGTACAAGTTTCACTCCTATGAAGGTGCATGGCTGAGTGGTTACAACGTCAGGCTTACAATCATGAGGTAGTGAGTTCGATTCCCAGACCGGGCTGTATATTGTGTTCTTGAGCAAGACACTTTATTTTTCACGTTGCTCCAGTTCACTCAGCTGTAGAAATGAGTTCTGATGTCACTGGTGCCAAGCTGTATTGGCCCCTTTGCCTTTCCATTGGATAACATTGGTGGCATGGATTGGAGGAGACTGGTATGCAGGGGCGACTGCTGGTCTTCCACAAACAACTTTGCTCGGACTTGTGCCTTGGAGGAGAACTTTCTAAGTTCAGTCCCATGGTCATTTCTGACCGAAAGGGGTCTTTATCCTTTACCTTTACCCTTTAAGTCTCACTCCTGTAACTTAAGTTCCACTCACATATACGTTTCACTTATGTATAAATTTCATTCATGTATAAGTTCCACTCATGAAAAAGATCCACTCATACATAA
>NC_068999.1:45690390-45691869 GCF_001194135.2 Octopus bimaculoides
GGTGGTGGTGGTGGTGGTGGTGGTGTTGGTGTCGGTGTCGGTGTCGGTGGTGGTGGTGGTGGTGGTGGTGGTGGCAGTGATGAATTTACCTTGGTAACTCCTCTAGAGGAAGTTTCCTTTAATCTGTCACATAGGACACATAATCGCCAATTAATATTTAATTATCCTTGAAAATAACCCACAGGCATCCACCCAACATTAAATATTAAATGCACAAATATACTGACACAACTAACATATCCTCCCTTCTACTTCCATATTTGTTCTCCTTCATACCACTTAGATTATTTTCTTTTTCCTTTTTTTGGTTTTTTTTTTTTTTTTTGCCGCAACACATCTGATATAAAATCTGTTCCTAAATACACTACAACCATCTCAAAACATTAAATATTAACATAAATACATTTACAAGGCAATCACTACTTAACCACCTCCACCTGTTACACTTCGTTAAATACCTCCTCTATCCTTTGTCCTGGATAACGACATCTTTAATAAATTAAACATTATGTCTATTACTAAACAATGCACGTATTGTTTGTGTATTTTTATATTATTAAAACATTTCATTCCACCTTTCTGATTAATTAACGATATACTATCAGGGCAACTTACTCTTCTAGATTGGTTGTTGGTTGGCCGGTTGGATGGATGGATGGATACACCGGCTGTCTGGCTATTGACAGATGGGCTGTTGAAGTATGGAATAAATTCTCTACATCAGATTGTAAGTAGTTAGAACCAATTACAAGACAAACTTGAGTCGCTAAGCAACATCTTCAGTTACAATAAACACAACACTCTTGTCATCTTCATCTCACATCCATATTTTTTTTTTCTTTTGCTTTCTATGTCAGCATGGGTTAGATGGGTAGTCATGGTCCAGGTTATCATATGCAGACAGCAACAGAGAAAACTGGCCAATTCTAAAGACTCTCCCCATTAATCTAAATTGGTTCTTATACAAAGTTACTATTATGTGCCAGTGGCACATAAGAGCACCCACTACAATCTCGGAGTGGTTGGCGTTAGGAAGGGCATCCAGCTGTAGAAACTCTGCCAAATCAGATTGGAGCCTGGTGTTGCCATCCGGTTTCACCAGTCCTCAATCGAATCGTCCAACCCATGCTAGCATGGAAAGCAGACGTTAAACAATGATGATGATCTGAGCCTGAATGAGCTAGATTTCTGTAAGAAGCCGGTGAAACTTTAAGTCACTTGGAGCTGAGCTGAATCAAACTGTTTTAAATAATAATAGTGTTTGTGTGTGTTTGTTGTTACATTTAGGTAGTTAGTGGATGGTAGGCATATATATAGATTTGTATGTACATGTGAGCATGTACACACACACACACACACACAAACCCATATATATATGTATGCATATTGTATGTATGCTTGTACACGTATATATATGCATTTGTGTGGTGTATACAGTATGTATAAGCTCACACATGCAAGCACACATTATATATATAT
>NC_068999.1:45691969-45692676 GCF_001194135.2 Octopus bimaculoides
ATATATATATATATATATAGGTGAGAAAGTTGGCATATATATGTATGTATGTATGTATGCATATATATGTATGTATATACAGCTAGGTAGGTAAGCCTGGTGTGATTGACTATACATTTGTATATACGTGTCCTTTCGCAGTCCTTTCTCTCCTCTCCAATACAATATAAATTTACTTTGAAGCCATTAACTTTGACAAATCACAAACCTTTTGATATATTCCTTGTATTTACAAACGTTGCTTACCATTGATTTTTAGATCTATTCTTCATTCTCTGATTTAAATTCCCTTGAACCATTGGTGGCGGGGTAACAATATATGCCGGTACCAAACCACATATCTTGTCGCTTTCTCGGTGACCATATTATTGATTGCACTTCGCAATGTATGCTCTTTCCATTTTCCAAAATCGAAGGAACTCTATTAGTCTTCCTCCTACTTTAGCAATGGAGGCGCAATGGCCCAGTGGTTAGGGCAGCGGACTCACGGTCATAGGTTCGCGGTTTCGATTCCCAGACCGGGTGTTGTGAGTGTTTATTGAGCAAAAACACCTAAAAGCTCCACGAGGCTCCGGCAGGGTATGGTGGCGAACCCTGCTGTACTCTTCCACCACAACTTTCTCTTACTCTTACTTTCTGTTTCTCTTGTGCCTGTAATTCAAACGGTCAGCCTTGTCACACTGTGTCACGCTGAATATCCCCGAGAA
>NC_068999.1:45693117-45695618 GCF_001194135.2 Octopus bimaculoides
TAATGTGTTCTTCTTATTTTAAAATAGTAAGATGTGATTTAAGGGAAATTTGGTTGCTATTTCTTGCAGATCTTGCAACCATTCTGAACCCACACTCACCCCCAACAGGGATTTTCTTGGTCTTTTTTTGTCTCAAATTGCAGCCTTTTAATGACCAGCATAATCTCATGTCTGTTTTACCATACTGGTATGAGTCAGAGGAGTCTTACAGCACGTCGCCCCCCCCCCATCCCCACTATAGTCCTTTTTTTTATCTAGCACACAGACCAATGGAGAAAAACAAACCATCTTAGTTTGTGATATTATATTAAAAATCTCTGCCGTTTAACCAGTGAGTGCAGCACTCAGAAAACTCAGCAGAGTGCTCAATTCTCAAGTCTTCCAGGTGTTCAATAGTAATTAAAGAATGGAGAGAAATTCTGTTATGTCTGCCAAAGTTTTTTGTAGTCAATGCAATGCAAGTCATAAAACATCAACAGTTGTTCTGTTTGCTTATGTTGGTTGTCATACAGACATAAACATTAATCTATATTTCAAACCATTTATACATTGTTTGCTACAAATTTATACATTGTAAGCTACACACACACACACACACACACACACACACACACTACATATCGTCATAATCTTCATCATCATCATCATCATCATCATCATCATCATCATCATCATTATCATCATCATCATCATTATCATCATCTTCATCACTGTCATTGTGTTAATGTCCACTTTTCCATGCTTGCATGGGTAGGACAGGGATTTACTGAGGCAGATTTTCTATGGCCAGATTCCTTTCCTTTCACCAGCCTTCACTTGTATCCAGACATCATCATCATTTAACGTCCACTTTCCATGCTAGCATGGGTTGGACAAAATAATCTGAGGACTGGTGAAACCAGATGGCTGCACCAGGCTCCAATCTGATTTGGCAGAGTTTCTACAGCTGGATGCCCTTCCTAACGCCAACCACTCCGAGAATGTAGTGGGTGCTCATGACCAGACAGAAGACTGGAAACAAAGGAACCATTTGCATAATGGTGACGCTTATTTACAACTATCACACCATGTCATGTCAAAGAGACAATAACACATACATGTACAGACACACACACATACATACATACATACATACATACATACATACATACATACATACATACATACAAGCATACATACACACATACATACATACATACATACATACATACATACATACATACATACCGTATATTTACAACTATCAGCTTAGCGGCTCATGTATTCAGTTCACAATTACAAAGACATGAGTTCAATCCCCAGCACCACATTGTATATCCTTGAGCCAAGACACTCTATTCTGTGCTACTCCTCCAGTTCACTCAAATCTAGCAAAAACAATTAATACCTGTAATTCAAAAGGGCCAGGCCTTGTCACATTATTTTTGTCATGCTGAATCTCCCTCAGAATCTACATTAAGATTAAGCATGTTTGTGGAGTACTCAGCCACTTGCACATTTATTTCACCACAAATAGATGGTTTCATTGATCAAATGAACCATAACACTCATCATCATCATAACCAACCAGCCCCCCTCCCTCCTCTTCCTTCCTTCCTTTCTTTATTTCTTTCTTACACCAGACATGGAAGCCCTGATTAACTGTCATAGTTACTGCCTTGTCTCTTCTGACTAAAATCATTAACAAAATAATTACCTTCAAAAGAAAAATATATTTAATTATGTTCCAAGAATTAAAAGGAGGCAAAAAAAAACATATTTTGTTGGGTTTTTTTTTTTTTTTGCAAGAATTTAATTTGAGCCGAAGTATTAAATCCATTTTAGCAGGAATAATTTTAACTAGAATTACCAATGTTGTGGTGTTGTGCAGAGAAATTAATGTAGAATATTAATTAACCAACATATAAAAGGAAGACAGGTAGTAAACGAAACTATCCAAACACACACGCACACACACATGCACATGCACACACATGCATATATACACGTACACACAGGCACACACATATATACATATACATGTAGGAATATATAAGATGCATGTGTGGATGTGTGGTAAGAAATTTGTTTCTCAGTCACATGGTTCCACTACTGATTTCAAAACTACAAATTCTGATACACACTGATACACACTGAATTGAAATTCATTAGGGCGAGGGATTTTGAACTTACTGGCCGATAAATTTCTTAACGTCTTCCTCACGTGGTATTGATGTTCACATGGTCAAAATTAACGTGAGTTATTTAGACATTAACAAATTTATTAGAATATTTAGCTGAAGATCAGAATAGAGTATTTTACTCTTAACTGTGAAACAATTGTACTAAATTAACTAAAGGCAAGTGTTTTTTACTCTTCTCTACTGTTTTTTGTTCTGTGTGTATCAAAAATATCGCTATCAATCTGGAGTAATAATTTGTAGTTTTGAAATCAGTAGTTCTTTGACTGCTATTTCTGAATTCTCAGTATGTTGGAGAAGCAGGTTACTGTCAATCCCTAT
>NC_068999.1:45696007-45700271 GCF_001194135.2 Octopus bimaculoides
ATATATATATATATATATATATATATATATATATATACATATATATGTGTTTGTATATATATACATACATACATATATATATATATATATATATATATGTAGATGTGTGTTGTGTATATATATATGTGTGTGTGTGTGTGTGTATGTATATATATATGTGTGCGTGTGAGTGTGTACTACATGCACTCTGTGATCTTTCCTGACAGTTCTGTTTCCATTTTTAGGGTGTAGACATCTTAACCTCCAGACATTCAATTTTCAGTTCCATACACAATAGAATAAATTAAGACCAAAATTTATTCTATAATATACAGATATATATATATATATATATATATAAGTTTATGAGTTCCACTTTTGTTTCCGAGATGTGGCCCATTGTACTTCACTTCCCTTCATCTGCATCGTTAATACTCTGCAGAGACAATAACAGCAAGAAGAAGAACAACAACAACAACAACATGAATGTCATACAATGTTATTTTCCTGTCCCCTATATTGGTGTGTCCTGCCCTTGTTACGCTGTTGTATGGCTTTCTGGAACAAGACTTTGGTTCGCTGTCAGATGACATTTCAAACAGGAATTGAGAAGGTTTCTAACTAAATATAGAACACTATGAGATAATTACATTCCCTTTCTCTCCTGTCTGTGTATCCCTCTCCCCCCATACATATGCCCATGCATGCTTGTATGTGAGTGTATGTATATATATATATATATATATGTATATATATGTATATACACACACATACACACACACTTATATATATATATATACACACACAGTCGAACAGTGGTATTGATGTCATCGATGTATCCTGTCTCCTAAAGCTGCTGGCCTTGTGCCAAAATTTGAAAGTAATATTAGTCATAGATATATTGGCGCAGGCGTGGCTGTGTGGTAAGAAGCTTGATTACCAACCTCATGGTTCCAGGTTCAGTCCCATTGCATGGCACCTTGGGCAAGTGTCTTCTACTATAAACCTTGGGCCGACCAAAGCCTTGTGAGTGAATTTGGTAGATGGAAACTGAAAAGAAGCTTGTTGTATATATGTATATATATATATATATATATATATATATGTATGTATGTATGTATGTGTGTGCTTATGTGTTTGTGTGTCTGTATTTGTCCCCCCACCATCACTTGACAACTGATGTTGGTGTGTTTACATCCCTGTAACTTAGCAGTTCAGCAAAAAGAGGCTGGTAGAATAAGTACAAGGCTTACAAAGATTTGCTCTACAAAAAATGTGGTGCTCCAGCATGGCCGTGGTCAAATGACTGAAACAAGTAAAAGAATAAAAGCAAAAAATAGTATCAAGAAGTACAAATCTTGATGCCTGAGTAGATTCTCCAAGAAAATTCACTGCTTTATTCTTCAGAACGCTAACAACAAGTGTGTGTGTGCAATTAGTTAATGTATGTATGTCTCTATGCAGGCATCATCTGACAGCGCCGACAGTTTTAACACTCGGGCAGTTAAAATATTTCATAGGGACGCATCTTTTCAAGATTGGCGTGACTTTTAATGATGCTTTCTTGGAAAAGGAAAGAAAACAAAATTGCTTCTTCAGTTGAAGTAATTATGTAAATTAGTAGTTATTTTGAAGGAAAATTGTGTTTCTCAGAAAATCTTTAAAAAATATCAAATAGTAAAACATCTTTAGATTCTAAAGCTGTTTGTTTATTTGTTTGTGCATTTTTAAGAAGATTCACTTCAACTATTTTCTGAGAGTTTCTTTGGTGTTACATTATCAGACCAACTGAAGATTACTGGCATCTTTTTCGAGCAATTTATTCAAAATACAGTGAATTCATGTAATGTGTGTGTAGCGTGATATTTTCAGTCTGTTAAAATGCTAGTATATTGTTAGTATTTTCTGTACTATTCGTGAAATGCATTTAGAATTCTAAAATTTGAAATATATGGCTTATAAATGGCCCCGCTATCTACAGTTTCTCTGTCAGTAACTCGTGTCAGAAGTTGGATGTGTGTGTTTGCGTGTGTGTGTGTTAATAAAAAAAAATAAATGTTAACCCGTATTTAAAATGCTCAGGAAAATTTCAATAGAAATATATTTTGATAGGAAATAAGTTTAGAATTTAAATTTATTGAATTCTGTAAGGGCAATTTGGAAATGCTTCTCAGTATGCTAGCAATGGAACAGAACCAGGTAGGTAGAGAGAGAGAGAGAGAGAGAGAGAGAGAGAGAGAGAGAGAGAAATGATGGATAGATAGATAGATAGATAGATAGATAGATAGATAGATAGATAGATAGATATAGATAGATAGATAGATAGATAGATAGATATAGATAGATAGATAGATAGATAGATAGATAGATAGATAGATATAGATAGATAGATAGATAGATAGATAGATAGATAGATAGATAGATAGATAGATAGATAGATAGATAGGTGGATGGATAGATGGATGGATAGATATATGCACACATATAAATATATAGAGAGGGAACATGATGGGGAAGAGAAAGTGTATGTATATGTGTGTGTGTATTTTCCAGTACATTCGTGAATCTTTGAAACGATTCAGTAAAACTGTGCTAAAAGCGATTCCCTTATTTGACAGATACTGCTGGCATTCCTCCTACCATTGCCATCATCAACATCATCATCATTAACATCGTAATCATTATCATCATGGTGCCGTTCTTACTGAGAATTATCTCCATGCTTATTCTGTATCAAAACGCATGACTATTGACATAAGAATTACCGCACTTGTTCTGCGTAGTTGATGTTGCTAATTTTTCGTGCTAACCATTCATCTATTACAGTGAAGTTAACAATAGCGTTATTGTCCCTCTGCTGCAGATGAAAGAGATGTCGGTGTTTTTAACTTGCCTCGTCTTCTGAAACCGAAATCACAGACAAACATCAAAAGCTCTCTTTCCCCCAAAAAAGATTCTATTTCTGAAGAATTTAAGACTATTTTTATTTTTAGTTTAAAAAAAAAAAAAAAAAAAGATAAAAAACATCTATATTCTCCACAGATCATTGTCAGTCTTGATGTTAGGGGTAGAAGATTTGTTAACATAAGCTGGTTTGGTTTGTTAATCTGATTGTCTTTGTATCTTCTGTAATTTGATTCTCGAAACCAAATTCTATTCAACTAAATCTATTAATTTCTCTCCAGATCTTTGCCTTTTTATCCCCTGATGACCATTAAATGATGCTCTACTATGAGGCTACTTCATAATATGTCTTTCATCACACACACACACACACACACACACACACACACACACACACACACACACGCACACACACACACATGTATCTATAAATATAGGCAAAAATATATGTATGTATCTATACAACACACACACACATACATGTATCTATATATATATATAGACATAAATATATGTATGTACCTGTACAGACACACACACACACACAGACATGTATCTATCTATATATATATATATATATAGGCATAAATTTATGTATGTACCTATACAGACACACACACATACATGTATCTATATATATATAGGCATAAATATATGTATGTACCTATACAGACACACACACATACATGTATCTATATATATATAGGCATAAATATATGTATGTACCTATACAGACACACACACACATACATGTATATATATATATATATATATATATATATATATATATATATATATATATATATATAAGGATAAATATATGTATTTATACAGACACACACACAGAAACACAGACATGTACACAGCTTTAATCTTGCCAGACTGCCATTATGATGCAACTTTTATCTTGCTAAGCTTTCTTTCAATCCTGCTTTTATCTCGCTCAGCTACTGTACGGTACATCCTTTATCTTATTGAGATACCTTATAACATATCCTTTATGTTCCATGTTTACTTTTCAACATGTTCGTTGCTTTTAATACACGTCTCTTGCATCAACACTAAGCCTAACATATTCCACAGATTCACACCATTGAGGCATCATATATTGTTTGCTTCCCGAACTTTTTAACCATTTTCACAAGGCTACCAATTCCATTTCCCTGTACACCTTCTCCTCGACTTATGACCAACGTAACTTACGACCACTGACACTTACGACCATAAAAAAAGTGGTTGTGTGGTAAGAATCTTGCTTCTCAATCTCATGGTTTTGGGTTCAGTCCCATTGCATGGCACCTTGAGCATGTGTCTTCTACTATAGCGTTGGCTCGACCAAAGCCTTGTGAGTGGATTTAGTAGACGGAAACTGAAAGAAGCC
>NC_068999.1:45700281-45702967 GCF_001194135.2 Octopus bimaculoides
ATATGGATTTAACTAACTCTCTTTTCTTCTATCCTCCAACTGATATATAAAAATTATAGACCTCACTAAAATGTTGTAAGACTATTGAATTAATGAACATTTTACTTCTTTTTTCCTTTCCTTTCCTTTCCTTACACACACACACACACAAACACAAACACACACACATGCACACTCACACACACACACACTCACAAACACACACACAAACAAACAAACAAACACACATACACACACAGACACACACACACACACACACACAAACAAACAAACACACATACACCATATACACTCACACACACACACATACACCATACACACACACACACACACAAACAAACACACACTTAAAGAAAAAAGTTACATACAAAATCCTTTGTCTTTATATTCTAATTCTTTCTTTTTTCTTTTTATTTCTTGATAAAAAGACACTTGCTGCCACAAAATCTCATCGACAACAAATTACAAATCTGCCATTATAAACAGTATTAATTGCTAATTAATTAGTATAGTAGGGATTAACCATATCAACTTCCAAGTGTCCTCGTGTGAACTCTAAACCATGGCTGTCGGCTTCCAAGAGATACGTTGTGACAAAACTGTCAATTGTTTTAGTCTTATCTTAATCTCCCTTCTCAAGTCAAGAGTGCTAAGTTACTTGTCTGAAGTAACTTAATCTCTCATGGGGGTTTTCTTCATTTCTACAACAAACAGAAACACATGTAAAACAGGATGTAAATATATATTGCGAAGATATAAATTCTTTTGTTTCCAAAATCGTTATAATCAGCTACATATAACGTACCCTGGTGGCTGCGTTTTGAAAGGGCAACACTCTATTTTCTGGTATGCAAGTTGAATTTTTTTAGACTAAAATTTAGAGCTAGCTACATGTAATATACCCTAGTGACTGGATTTTGTAAGGGAGACACTCTATTTTCTGGTATGCAAATTTAATTTTTTTTAGACTAAAATTAACAGCCAAATAAAGGGTAGGTTGACTTATACACCAAAACGATTCTGAAGGATCAAAAATTTCTTGTGAAGTGCAGCAGGATTTGGGAAGATAGGGACAATGTTTTAAAAGTTTATATTATATGTTACACTATATTCTATGTTGAATTGTATGCCAAAAAATACAGTAATCACTTCTAGATCAAACATAGTGAGATTAGAAGATCGTAAAGCAATGAAGATGTACAGAATATACATATTTAATATTTTTCTTCATCTTACTCATTACAAAGATCTTAACATTTCTAGTCATTGGTGATCATGGTACAGCACCATTTCATTCTTATTTGAAACTGTCAGCATGACATAAGACAAATAAAATAAATTAAATTAACTCTTT
This sequence comes from Octopus bimaculoides, assembly GCF_001194135.2. Classification (NCBI taxonomy): domain Eukaryota; kingdom Metazoa; phylum Mollusca; class Cephalopoda; order Octopoda; family Octopodidae; genus Octopus; species Octopus bimaculoides. The sequence goes on from NC_068999.1 coordinate 45,701,636, forward strand.
ACTCTGTACTAGCTGACCATGTGCCATCAATAATGATGGCTAAATGTGAAATTGTATATATAAATACGGTACATAACAATCTCACATACAACTATTCACATACTTCATCTATCTGTCATTTTTCTTCTTCTGTCTGTCACTTGCCTTCATCTCTCTGTCTTCACTCTGTATCTGTCTGTCTATTCTCTTCATCTGTCATTTCTCTTCATCTATCTATCATTTATCTTCATCTGTCTCTTGTCTTCACCTATCTGCCATGTCCTCATCTATCTGTCATTCATCTTCAACTCTCTGTCTTTTGTCTTCAACTATCTGTCAATTTTGTCTTCATCTATCTGCCGTTTATCTTCATCTACTTGTCTTTTGTCTTCATCTATCTGCCTTCTGCATTAATTAGACATATAAACGAGTCCATATACTAAACTTCAGTTTCCTTTCTGTTTTCTCTAGGAATGTTGATTGGAGGTGGAGTAGCCATTTACCCCCATGGCTGGGACAGTCTTGAAATCCAGCAAGCCTGTGGCAACACGTCTGATTCATACCATTTAGGTAAGTTCTTACTCTTATTTCTCACTCTTATTTCTACACCCAATCATTCAGTCACCATCAATCATTACCTCACAGGGTCTGTCTACCCTATGTGAAAGGCCTCTCTGGAAAGATACAAAAGATATGCGGCCCATATGACATCTGGACAGTATTCAAGAGTAATACAACACTTCGCAAATATCTCTTTCGAGTAAAACCGGCAATAGAAGAGAATATGACCAAAAACTGCATGTACTCCATCCCATGCAGCTGTGGTAGGTTATAGAAAGGCGAAACATGAAGAGGAACATCGCTAAGCTGTGACATGAGGAGATATTGATAAATCAGGTATAGCTGATCATGTATGGAAAAATGGAGACCATCTTCCCCTGTGGGATGAAGTTAAAATAATAGACAGAGAACACCACTGGAAAATACGAAAACTAAAAGAAGCAGCACAAGTGCTAGGACATAAAAACCTTTTAAGCAGACCGAGTGCAGATATGAACAGCATATGGGAACCGGTATTAAGGAAGGGTAGGAAAATATTAGATTTATAAGCCCTAAAATTCACTCCATAATTGCCCACAGGCATAGTGGTTAAGAGCACAGGTTACTAACCCTAAGATTCCGAGTTCAATTCTAGGCAGTGACCTGAATAATAATAATAATAATAATAATAATAATAATAATAATAACATTGAAAAATACCTTAGGAATGAGAACCAATGACAACGGCGACAACAACAATGACGGCGACAACAACAATGACGGCGACAACAACAATGACGGCGACAACAACAA
>NC_068999.1:45702977-45706592 GCF_001194135.2 Octopus bimaculoides
AACGGCGACAACAACAATGACGGCGACAACAACAATGACGGCGACAACAACAATGACGGCGACAACACGACGACGGCAGCAGCAACGGCGATGACAAAGGCACCGTTGCTGATGCTACCGACACCATTAATGGCAACTGCGAGACCAACCATTCAGGTGATAAGCCACCAAAGTAATCTAAAGACTCGTCTCTCAGTAGCAATGCAGTGACAACTCCCACTGTTCTATGATAAACTTCCGAGTTAATCTAGTTGAAAATAAGTACTACTTTCACTTCTTGGTTGACTGATTTGCGTTAAGCTAGGCGGCCAGCTTTTATTACATGCTTCAATAAGCCAATACTAACATCTGAGTTATTTTTGAAACTCTGAAATTCGCTCAAGCATGGAAGAATGAATATAAAATATTTTGTAACATAGATTTTAGTATATTTTTTAATATGTCTATCTAATCTCTGAGTGTATATGTGTATGGGTTTATATGTGTGTGTGTGTGTGTGTGTGTATACATGTTCATGTGTGTATGTGTGTGTGTATACACAGATAGATAGATAGATAGATAGATGGATGGATGGATGGATAGATAGATAGATAGATAGATAGATGGATGGATAGGTAGGTAAGTAGGTAGGCTGGTAGGTGGATGGATGGATACATGGACAGATAGATAGATAGATAGACAGACAGACAGACAGATAGACATGTTAAATTTTAAGTTTACTTCATAGATGTAGCCACAAAATTTTTGGTCCATCCATTTATTTCAAATTCGTTTTTTCATGCTAGCATGGGTCGGACAAACATATCATTGCAGTATCATTGAGGTGCTGGACGCACCTCCTGTTGCTAACCCTTACCTGCTTTTCAATTAAAGGATCTCTTATCCCACACAGCTTTGAAGATGCGAAGGGAGCAGAAGATTTGTTGACAGAAGTGATAAGAACATCCCTGCTCAGAGGTTGCAACTCTCATAAAAACAAGCACAAATTTACACACACACACACATGTACTAACATGCAGACATACACACACACATGGTTGTGAAGTTAAGAAGCTCGCTTTGCAATCACAGGATTTCAGTTTCAATTCCACTGTGCATCACCTTAGACAAGTGTCGTCTTCTATAACCCAGCCTCATCAAGGCATTGTGAATGAACTTGGTTGGTGGAAACTGTGTGGAAGGCCATCATGAGTGTGTGTGTGTGTGTGTGTGAGTCTTTGTGTTTGTCTCTCAACAACACTTGATAACCCATGTTGGTTTGTTTATATCCTTATAACTTAGTTTAACAAAAGAGACTGATAAAATAAGTAAGTACCAGACTTAAAATAAGTGCTGGAGCCAATTTCAAACCATCCAACCCATACTAGCATGGAAGGCATACGTTAAACGATGATGATGATGATGATGATGATATATATATATATATATAAAGTGTGCCACATAGTTTAAGTCTGTCAGTAGACAATAACTTGTTCTGTGATAAATAATATGCTAGGTCTACAATGGTAGACACTGGGTTTAAATGGGTTAATTTCTCTAAATACCAACAGAGAAAATAGATCTTAGCAGCATTTATTATAAAGCAATGGTAATTCCACATGTTGTTTGAGAATACAGATTAAATATAAAATTCAAACATGGACAATTCTAGATATTAATTCCCAACATCAAAGCAATGTTTACATGAATGCAATTTTTTTGAAAACATACATTAATACGTCACTTAAGATAATTTATGTTGTAAAATGTCACAGACAATGTAACATAGATGTTTTCATGTTTTTGTCTGTGGAATAATTTTGATCGTGGGCAAACAGATCAACGACCATTATACAAAGGGAAGGCAGTTAAGCGTTCATATACTTACTGATGGAAATTCTATAAATGGTTAGATTGGTTAGATCTGATCAAACTAGAAGTTAACTGCTATCAAGAGAGACTGAAATACAAGCAAACTAATGCCTGATGCATGGTGGTTGCCAGAATACAAAGCCAGGAACAGAGAGACAGACCTGCCTGGTGTTAAATAAGTGAGGCAAGTGAGCAGAGGGTAGATGAGATTTTTCGCATTTCTTTGTAGATAAGGGGCTGGGGAAGTAAATAGGTTTCACAGGCCACTAGGTTTTCATTGGTCAAAACAACATGAGTGACCAGAGGGAAATATATCATCAGTGAAAATGATGTCATCACCATTGGTTTAACGTCCAGTTTTCTGTGCTTGTATGGGTCTGATGGAATTTTGTTGAGACAGAATTTCTTCAGTTGGATGTCCTTCCTGTTGCCAACTCCATCAGTTTCCAGGCAAGGCAGTAGCCCGCCATCATGCTATGTCATAGCAAGGAGACAGTAACACACACACACACACACATACATACACACACACACACACACACACACACATATACACATACACACACAAAAACTCTATTGTGGTACCCTTCAATCTTTATAAGCCTTGCTGTGGTACCCTTCATTCAGTATCAGCCTTGCTGTGGTACCTTTCATTCCATATAACCCCTGCTGTGGTACTTTTCATTCCGTATAACCCCTGCTGTGGTACCCTTCATTCCGTATAAGCTTTGCTGCAGTACCCTTCATGCTATATAACCCTTGCTGTGGTACCTTTCATTCCACATAACCCCTGCTGTGATACTACACATCATAGAACACTCTATTATGGTATCCCACATTCCACAGAATTCTAAGAACCATACTCTGAAGCCCACAGTTTCATTTTCTGAGCTACCCTTTCTACACAATACATAACACTGTATATTCCACCCAGAAACTGCTTTCTTTGTTGCCAATGGAAACCTTTTAAGACAGTCAAAACTTTCAGAAGAAAGTTTCCAATATGTCTCATATTTCTAGCCACAAGATTACTTTTATCAGCAGACATATCACCAGAATCAGTCATACTTATTTAAGCAACTCTAAAGTTAATTATTCCATTTCTTATCTAAGAATTACAATTGTTATACTCCATAGTGTGAAATAAATCAAATTATTTCTACATTTAATATTTCTAACTACAAACAAAATGATAAAATCGTTTTTCTGTTTATTTTTAATACAACAGTTTGTGATCAATAATAGCATCGTTGGTAACGAGTATTCAATCGACCAATCAATGATTTCTCTTGCATTTCTAATGGCAACAGCAAAAAAAGGAAATCTGTGCAACTCACTACAGAAATAATATCAACAGGGGTCTTTGTTCTATGAGCACCGGTTTTGGATTGTTTTTTGGGTTTTTTTTTTTTTCACTGAGTTTTACTACGATACACACACATGTATATCATCATCATCATCATCATCATGACCACGACTGCCATCATCATCATCACCATCATCATCACTATCACCATCATAATCACCATCATCACCACCACCACCATTATCACCACCACCATCATCACCATCACCTTATCACTATCATCATCACCATCACCACCACCATCACCATCACCTCATCACCACCATCACCACCACCGCCACACACACACACACACACACACACACACACATACACACAAAATACTTAGATACTTGGAGATCAGGAATTCGAACACCATAATCTTTCATTCTTTTAATTCTTTTTCTTGTTTCAGTCAT
>NC_068999.1:45706888-45707312 GCF_001194135.2 Octopus bimaculoides
ATATATATATATATATATATATATATATATATACAATGGGCTTCTTTCAGTTTCCATCTACCAAATCCACTCCCAAAACTTTGGTCAACCTGTGGCTATAGCAGCAGACACTTGTCCATGGTGTCACGCAGTGAGACTGAACCCGGAGACACGTGGTTCAGAAGCAAGCTTCTTACCACACTGCTATGCCTGCGCATATGATAACGAAATACAAATCTCTTAATTACTTTAACATTTAAACTCATTAAAGCATACAAAATAACAAAAATGACCAAAACAAAAGTTCAAACACATTAGTGAAACCCACTCAATCCCAACACCAAAACAAATTTAGTGAACCAGATGTTATATACATATACATACATACATACATACATGCATTTATACATATATATATATATATATATATATATATATATATACA
>NC_068999.1:45707822-45712206 GCF_001194135.2 Octopus bimaculoides
ATATATATATATATATATAAATATATATAAGTATATATATATGTATGTATATATATATAAATATATATAAGTATATATATATGTATGTATATATATATATATATATATATGTATATATGTATATACATATACACACATATATATATATACATACACATATATATACACACACACACACACACACACATATCTAACATAAAAGAAACCACCAGCCTTGAACACAACATACGCATAGAAACATAACACACTCACACATACAAATAGCCCCTAATATTTATAATTAGTAAAAACATTCACTGAACTAACGATGGTCTTTAATTAGCCTACAAACAATTTAACAAGCGAGATCAAAACAAAAAGCAAAATTCCAAACACATTATCAAAACCGCTCAACCATGAACGTCTCTTACAATATCATAAATACACCCACAAATAAATACTTCCTCCATTAGTTTTATGGTTAAATTCACTCACAATTAACTTGGTAAAATTCCTTAATCTTGACCAAAAGAAAAACACAAACAGGCAGCTTTAATTAGATTAACATATATTTCAATTAAATAAAACAAAACTAATTAAAAACGGACTGTCTTCTTCCCCCCCAAAAAAAACACATACACACCAACAAATATATTGATGATAAGCTGTAATAGTTCACACATTGAAGATTGCTGTTGCATGAAACTCATAAATTGCTACATAAAAAATTCAGCTTCAGTAAACTTTGTGTGTATGTTTGTGTGTTTGTGTGTGTGTGTGTGTGTATGTGTGTGTGTGTGTGTGTGTGTTGGTGTGTGTGTGTTTGCAACCATCATTAACCTTTTAATGTACACTTTTCCGTAGTGGCATGGCTCAGATGGAATTTTTTGAGGCCAGTATTATATGGTATGAGGCCTTTATTGTTGCCAACCCTTATATCTCTTTAAGCAAGTTAATATTTTTTCCATGGCCAAGCATGTTTTTTTCTCAGAAGACTAGAAATGAACTCATTTACAACAATCATGTGGTGTCAACACACACACACACACACACACACACATATGATGGGCTTCTTTCAGTTTCCTTTTACCGAGTCTGCTCAGAAGACTTTGGTTAGCCTGAGGCCAAAGTACAAGACATTTGCCCAAGGTGCTGTGCACTGGAATTGAATTCAAAACCACATGGTTGAGAAACAAGTTTCTTAACTACACAAGCTAAACCTGTGCCTTATGCTCTCTCTCTCTCTCTCTCTTTCTCTCTCTCTCTTTCTCTCTCCCCATATATATGTGTGTGTGTGTGTATACATATATATATATACATGTGTATATGTATATGTGTGTGTATACTGGCAATGGCCACGCTCAAAATGGTGTTTTTTAAATGCCACTTGCACAGGAGCCAGTCCAGCGGCACTAGCAATGACCTCGCTTGAATGTTTTCTAACGTGCCACTGGCACAAGTGCCGGTAAGGCGACGCTGGTAATGATCACGCTCAAGTGGTGCTATTTACGTGCCACTTGAATAATAATTCGTTATTAGCAACAGGAGCAGTATTAGTTCAAATTAGCAAGCTGTGTATCATACTTAAAGCATATGTAGGTGATGGGCTTCCATACAGTTTCATTCTATTAAAATTCCTCTCACAGCCTCAAGTCTGCAGTAACATACATTGGCCAAAGATGCCGCGCAGCGAGATACCGTTGTGATCCACACAGCGATGCCAAATACTTCGGTTTCAAAATGTTTTTATACAGCACTTACTATAATCTGGTATCACTAAGTTATTTCTGAACTCAATCGCCATTTATTAGTTATCTTTTATATGTATTACATCAAAGAAGCGTTTGGTCTATAGCTTATGGAAGCCGGCTTAAGGTAGAAAGTCAAGGAATTTAGGATTTTCTTTAGATGGATTAATGAACGAATGAAATGGTATTGAGCAATAAAAAAGTAGATATATCTGGAAATGTGAAATGGAATGGAATGGAATTGCAAAAGTCATATTTGATGTGCTGTTTCTAAGTGTTACAAGAGATGCTATAAAGAATAGAAATATATGGATTTATGGTGCCACATGATAAGTTGAACTACAATAAAGCTGGAGATGACTACAGAACTAAAATGAGTTTTATATATCCAAGTGAATATCTACTAATTTAGCTCATGGTTGCAACATGAGGGTTTTTTTTTTTTGTAGTTTAAGAACTACCATGACTAACATTATTATTATCATTGTTATTATTATTATTATTATTATTATTATTATTATTATTATTATATTACTATTAAGGCAGTAAGCTGACAGAATCATTAGGACGCCAAGCAAAATGCTTAGCAGCAAAACGCTTTGTCTGTCTTTACGTTTTGAGTTCAAATTCCGCCGAGGTTGACTTTGCCGTTCATCCTTTCAGAGTTGATAAAGTAAATACCAGTTGTACACTAGGATCAATTAATTCAAATTATGCATCCCCTAAAACTGCTGGCCCTGTGTCACAATTTGAAACTATTATCATTATTGCTGTTGTTGTTATTATCATTATTATTATTATTATTATTATTGTTTATCACCAAGACTAGAAATGTTGTGAACATCCTGTTAGTTATTGCCTTGTTTCCATTGTTATATTTTTGTTTTTGTTTTGGTTTTTGCTGTACAGTGAGTCATGCTTAGAGCAGACCATAAGGGTCTCTGCAAAAGCTATTGTTATCTGCCCTTAAGGGGTGAAATTTCGAAGAAGAGAATATTTCTTTTTGAAATATTGAACAAAATTTAATATGGCATCAGCTTCATCGCCGAACCAAGAAGAGAGGAAAGTGGAAGGTGGTTTTTTTTTTTTTAAGATGAAATTGTCCTTTGCCATTAATCCCCCGCCCCCCGATAATTTATCAAACATGGAAAGATGCAGTAGCAACTATAAAAACATCAACAACAACAGCAACATAAAAGAAAATATAAGTACCAATCAAAGCAATAACAACAAACAAAAAATAATCGTAGAAAAGAAAAACAAGGTTTTTATACATAATACATGCAAATTCAACCACCGTCGCTACCACTGCCACCATTGATGTCAGTACAGTCACTGAAAACGACAAAACCCGCAAATCAAGCATTAATGGTCTTGCTGCTGTAGTGCATCAAGCACAAGGAAATGTAAATCTGTTGATGGATGTCTTTAAAAACAAAATACAAGAAACATGTTAGAAAGAAATGGAAAAAGGGTTACTTTTAACATCCCTGAAAACATTGTAGAAAACACTTTGGGAAAAAATAATAATATACAAAATGACAGGAATAAAAGTCATAAGCATAAGTCATAAACTAGAACAGGTGACACAGCAGCAAATTGAAAAGTGTTAAGACCTGTGTAAGATATGAAAACATTTGTGATGGCAAAGGGGGAGTGATGTGACAATGGAGGAGGCAAGGAAGTATTCCACTTTCACTTTAAAAAATGAAGAACTGGTTTTGGTACCTATATACCTGGGCTACTTAGTATCAGAAACTAAAATTGGAGACATACCCACAGAAAAAGACAACTGCTGGTTAGTGGCAGTTGTAATCATGGACATAGAGGACAAAACAAATATCCTGCAGGTGCAGGAACAAAACTGGTTGCATTAAGGTATGGAGTTGTAGGCGCAGATGGATTAAGAAAGTGTAGAAGCAATCCCAGGCATTGTAACTTTGCCAAATGGCTCTAACCTTCATGCAGTTGCTGAGAGGAGAAAACCAAGGTGTTACACATGTTGGAACACAAATCATCTAAAGGTCTTTTGACCACAGCAAAAGAGAGAAGGACGATCCCACTTTTGCTGACACTACCACTGCAGCAAAAGCACCAGCACAGGCAGGTGACCACTACAGCTTCAAAAACAATGGTAACAGTAGTAGCAGCAACAATTACGGCAACATCTACAGCAGCAACAACAACGACGACAACAGAGGAAGAAAAGAACAGAAAAGACACCAACATCAGTGGCTTCCATATTCCAGACAGCAGCAAAAAATCTCCCCAAGACACTGTCCCCTCCCTTTTGCAGACCACTCAGACATGTCCTGTAATGAAGGAGTCATGAAGATCCTAAATGGCAAAAAATCACTCAATCTAAAAAGAAAAAGGAAAAAGAAACAAAATCATGTTGACAGCAACAGAAAAACTGACAAATATTCTTCTATTTGTTTCAGTCCTTTGGTTGCGGCCATGCAGGAGCACCACCTTCAGTTGAACAAATCAACCCCAGGACTTATTCTTTGTAAGCTTAGTACTTATTCTATCGGTCACTGTTCGCCGAACCGCTAAGTTACAGGGATGTAAACACACCAACATCAGTTGTCAAGCGATGGTGGGGGGTACAAATGCAGACACACAAACACACACACACACACACACACACACACACA
>NC_068999.1:45713132-45714883 GCF_001194135.2 Octopus bimaculoides
TAGAAACAAGTATCTATCTCAGCCTACCACTTTTGAAACATGGACATAATGGTTGATGTATTCTGTGATACACCATGTTTAAAAAAGACTGGCGGGTCAAAGCTGGAATATCTTTGATCACGGTTAGTCCACATCACTCCATAAGAAACATAGGGCCAGTTTCCAAGTTTCCGTGGCACATATATTCTTCCCTGGATGGGATGCTGGTCTGTCGCAGGATTCCTCATTTTTGCCAGCTGAGTGGACCGGAGCAACGTGAAATAAAGAGTTTTGCTCAAGAACTCAACACATCGCCCTGACCAGGAATCGAAACCACAATCTTACAATCATGATTCCAGCACTCTAACTACCAAGCCATGCGCCTCCTCACTTTTGATCATAGGTCACCTCAATCAGAGCTGACTCAGGGCTAAATAACAACATATGAGGTATTAGTTACTAGCTAACACTCATCCATGTGCACGCAAGCACCATCATGTGCCAGAAATAACAGTCAAATCTACCTCAAACTACACACTACTATCTTGAGAACATATTGTATGATCATCATACCAGGCTGATATGGCAGAGTTTCTACAGCTGGATGCCCTTCCCCAACCACTCCGAGAGTGTAGTGGGTGCTTTTACGTGCCACCGGCGGCCAGTCCTAGAAAGGAAAAAAGACGGTAGTGTCTTTGAACGTAGATCTGCTTGATTATGTCTTATCTGGGGTTAAACAATAACAGCAATTTAATCTCATAAAGGATTTGATCCTTTTGTTACCATGTTTCGGCTGAAATACACTTTGTCTCATTTAATTTTTGCAAATAATGAAAGATTTATTTCAATAACATTGTCATTATTAAACTGGTGTTTTTGAATATAAATTAACATGAAATTTTTATGGAAAATTTTCATTTTAAAACAAAAAGTTTGTATCGAAAAACCAAAGGATAGTCTCAGGTGAGACACTGAACACACAGACTGAGAGAATCTTACAATATTTAACATTGTTACCATTTCTTCTGTTGAAATAAAACTGGTTTTGTTTCGTCTGATTTTGCAAATTATGAAGAATTTATTAAAATAACTTTGTCATTATTAAGCTGATGTTGGAACACAAAAAACATAAATTAACATGAAATTTTGATGAAAGATTTTAATTTAGATCGTTGTTTTAAAAGAGAAAGTTTGTATCAGAAAACCAAGAGCTGTCTCTTGGGGGTTAGAATCAAAAGAATTTAACCACTATTTCAGTTTTATCTCATTGTAAGTGTTTCATTAGGAAAACAGAAGATTAAATTTGTAGTCTTTTGTGCTATTCTGTGTTTCTGTTTTTATATCTATTTCTTTATTAACTTCCATTAATGGAAATAATAATAATAATAATAATAATAATAATAATAACAATGATCTACCTGTTGGTTCTTTTTCTTATTTCTCTCTTTCTGAATCTAATTATTTATATATTTAGTCGTGCGTATATTTGTGTGTGTGTGTGTGTGTGTGTGTGTGTGTGTGTGTACATATGTATATATGTATGTATACGTAGCTATGTATGTGTATATATCTGTGTATGTGTATATATATGCATGTGTGTGCATATATGTATTGTCTGTCATCATCATCATCGTCATTTAACATCCATTTTCTATGCCGACATGGGTAGGTATGTATGCATGTGTATATATATATGTATTGTGTGTGTGTGTATGTATCTATGTATATATACATACATATATGTATATGTGTGTGTATATATATATATATAT
>NC_068999.1:45720845-45721868 GCF_001194135.2 Octopus bimaculoides
ACACACACACACACACACACACACACACACACACACACACACACACACACACACACACACACACAGGTAAATCCAATTTTATAGTTTTCTTTAATAACGGAACCAGCTTCTGAGAAAATTATAGTGTTTTAATTTCATTCCTGTATTCTGTTAAAAAAATATTTACTTCCTAAGAGACTTTTGTCTTACTTTGTGTACATAATAGAAATAATAATAATTACTACTATTATAATTATTTTTATTATCATTATAGGGCATCCACCTTAACATATTTCTTTGTTTTTCTCTCTCTCTCTCTCTGTGTTTACCGATATTCTACTTTGAAATCTAAGTTCTACATACTCTTAGAGCAATCATAAATAAAAAGTGTTATCTTTATGATAGCCAGCCTGCTAGGTATCACAATGTTTAAGGTAACACATTTACTATAAGGTGACAGAAAACTTAAAATGGTGGTATACTCTCCATCATGTTGACATACATATTCTCTATGAAGTCACAATGTTTACAAAGTGCATAAGGTGATATATTCTCGTAGGGCAATCACACTCTACAAAGTGATAAACTCTGTTCTGTGCAACACGTTGTCTATATAGCCACATTGTCTGTAAAATCATAAGGTGACAAACTCCCCTCATTATAAATGGCTCACAGATGTACCGTGTGTTGGTAATTAATAACTTCCAGAATTGTTATTATAATGGAAAGTAATTACATGGTACTCAAAGACAAAACAGTTTTGCAAAGTTCAAGCATAAATTTCCCCTAAAAGTGAGAGGTTAACATTTAAAACTCCAAAATTTTAGTATGTGTTGTATATAAATGTGTGTGTATGTGTGTGTTTATGATGGGGGATCAGAGTGTTTTATTTACCAGAAAGTAGGCTGAACGAAAAAGAGAATAAAACATAAGCATAGATGATATCTTTTAAAAATCCAAGAAAACACTGAAAATAAATTGAGAAGAATTGATTCCATATTAGCTTGAAAAGTAGAAGTCGTATGATAAAACCATCATTAGTCA
>NC_068999.1:45722985-45728444 GCF_001194135.2 Octopus bimaculoides
TATATATATAAAATATAGTTAAGTCTTTCTTTTTCTATACCCCAATCTTAGTGATCTTTGAAATTCTGGTTGTGATTCCATGATCATTCTTCCTTAAGAAAAAAAAGGTTTTTTTTTTTTTTCGAAACATTTACCTAAAAATTTATTCAATTTCTTTATATTTTTCAACAAAAAAAAAAAACACAAAATCCTAAAAGAATCTTTTTCTTCTTCAGTTCTGTTGTGACTCATTTAGTAAAATGAACAAAAAAATATATAAAGTGAACCAAAATAAAAGAACTGAAGTTACGTTGTGAACCACAATCTTCTTCTGATTTTTAAATGTCCTCTTTTGATGACAATGTCGCCATGATACCCTATTTTTTCAAAATCTCATAGTGAAGGTGATATTTTTTCAGAATTATGTTTAGCTTGTCTAAAATAGAACATGAAGAGACTATCTAATTCGGTAATTTATCCATTACTATATGCCGCCAACATTTACCGTTTCTAGCTAAAAGACAGTACTGTCTACTGTCTTTGGCAGTAGTTTTCTCATTACAAACTGTTGTAGCTCCAGGTAGATAAATTTCGATGTCCCCTAATGCAGGGATCAGTTCCTTCGTGAGGCAAGAGATTTTACTCTGTCGATATATTAAAATAAAATAAAAAAAAAAAAAAGAAAACAGTTATTGACAATTAATTTGTGCAGGTTTCAAATCAAAATGAAGTAGTTTGCAGAAACAATTAAGCAGTTGAATACATCATTGTATTATAAAAATTATTTTTATTTTCATTAATTTTGTTTATTTCCCACTTTCATCTACATATATTAAAGATGAAAATTTGATGAAAAAAAAAAAAACATTTTGTTAAAACTATAATTTTCATATCCCTTCTTCCTCTTTTCCTTTTTTTTTTTTTTTTTTCTTTTCTATGCCTGAATGTGATGGAACCTTTCTACAATAATTATAAATATATAATTTGTACATCGGAATTGAATGAACCATTTCTACAACTTCATATAATTTGTTAACCAATTTTATAATGTATTATGAAAGCAGTAAAAAAAAATATAAATCGATTTCAATGTTGTTTTCAGTTATTATTTAACCCCTTTGGGCTTCCATATTTCTGTTGAACTATTCTGTTTTGTTTCAGCTACTATTGAAAATCATGACAAATTTAGTAAAATATCTTTGTCATTACCATGAAATTTTGGTGGAAAGCTTAAGTTTGGATCAATTTCTTCACTTTGGTTACCAGGCACAGGAGTGGCTGTGTGGTAAGTAGCTTGCTTTCTAACCACATGGTTCTAGGTTCAGTCCCACTGCATGGCACCTTGGGCAAGTGTCTTCTACTATAGCCTCGGGCCAACCAAGGCCTTATGAGTGGATTTGGTAGACGGAAACTGAAAGAAGCCATCGTATATATGTATATATATGTGTGTGTGTGTGTGTGTTTGTGTGTCTGTGTCCCCCCTCATCGCTTGACAACCGATGGTGGTGTGTTTAGGTCCCCGTAATTTAGCGGTTCGGCAAAAGAGACATAAACACACCAACATCGGTTGTCAAGCGATGGTGGGGAAACAAACACAGACATGCAAACACAGACACAAACACACACACACACACACACATATATATATATACGGCAGGCTTCTTTCAGTTTCCGTCTACCAAATCCACTCACAAGGCCTTGGTTGGCCCGAGGCTATAGTGGAAGACACTTGCCCAAGGTGCCATGCAGTGGGATTGAACCCAGAGCCATGTGGTTGGTAAGCAAGCTACTTACCACACAGCCACGCCATGTTTAATTTTTTTTGTGTGTGTACTTCTTATGAAGTTCTAACAATTTCTGGTTGGTGATAATCATGTATAGCACTATTTCATTCTTTTTAGACCTCTTCAGCATGCTATAATCTGTAATTATTAGACATATTACAAAATGAGATATTTCATTAAAATTAAAGATGAAATTTATTACAATCTCAAGGAAATGCATGGAATTTTTTTCTTTTCTTTATAGAACATTGGTAGTTTGGAATTAAAGAGAAATAATATTCTTAGTGTTTATTTACATCCAGAGTAATTACCATTTCCAGGTAAATTCTACTTCACCAAAGATGTGGCAGACACGTGCAAGAGACAATCCAAAGATGAGATCAGAAAACGAATTCTCTGTGAGAACTAAAAATAGTTGCTGTATGTCTGGAGTGATTGGTTTGATGTGGTAGCTGCAAGGATAATGGAGAGAAAAAGCATGTTACAGTAGTGGGTGGGGGCTGAATATACCCAGACATTTCTCTAGCAGTAGAGAGAGAGCAATAACTATGAGAGAGAGTATCAAAGTCATTATGATCTTCAGTTAACAGTTCATGAAAGGACTGCCCCGCATTACAAGCTCTCTGTAAAATATAGGTTTCCATTCATCCGTTCAACCTTTTTAAATAACACTGGCATTTAATGAGAGAAAAAATTGAAAATATCGATCATTTTATGATATTGGAAATATTGATCTATTTATATATATATATGGCCATGAAATAAGATTCGGGGTGGAATAAATCAATTCTTCTTTGTCTTAGGACCCCAATCAATAATTCCAATGTCTTTCTGATATGCTGTGGAGTTTATTAAACATAGAATTTTAATCAAAGAAAACAGATTATTTAACCAAGTCAAGTAAACTGTAGCACGCACACACACAAACACACACACATACATGACTGTGTTTGGTTTATCTAACACACAAAATTTTAACTCTGTAGCTTTATAGAATGCCATACCACTCCTAGATTTTGGTACGGTGCTGTGTGTGAACTTTGTTGAAGATTGTCTTTAATAAGCGTGAGTGATGAAATGCCATAATTTAACAGAGTAGATTCCAGGATAACACATACAAACAAACCTTGTAACAGTACAATCCGTCAGTTTTCCAAAGTCTGTAAAACCATACAACTGAGTTAGACATCATTTTTGGTAAAAATTGTTCCGTGCCATTACGACTGTCAGTTGTGTTCTATATTACTATGATCACATGATAATTGTATTTGTATGCGACGAACAACAGTGATTAAGATACATTGCCACCTGCAACGTATAATTTAGCGTGTGGAATGTAAGCAAAGGTATGTCATGACATGAGAAGATCTCGTGTCTGGTGAAGAACAACTGAGTCATGCTTCCAGCAGAAACTTTGATGAAGAAAAACAAGAAAAAAGCATTTTTCCTTTTCTTTTGTCCATGTTCATCACGTATGATATTTCTCTTTGTTTCTTTCTTAATTAATTAGATCAATGGTGGAGGCGCAATGGCCCAGTGGTTAGGGCAGCGGACTCTCAATCATAGGATCGCGGTTTCGATTCCCAGACCGGGCGTTGCAAGTGTTTATTGAGCAAAAACACCTAAAAGCTCCACAAGGCTCCGGCAGGGGATGGTGGTGAACCCTGCTGTACTCTGTCACCACAACTTTCTCTCACTCTTACTTCCTGTTTCTGTTGTGCCTGTAATTCAAAGGGTCAGCCTTGTCACACTGTGTCACGCTGAATATCCCCGAGAACTACGTTAAGGGTACAAGTGTCTATGGAGTGCTCAGCCACTTGCACGTTAATTTCACGAGCAGGCTGTTCCGTTGATTGGATCAACTGGAACCCTCGACGTCGTAAGCGACGGAGTGCCAACAACAACAATTAGATTAATGAGTGACATGTAACTGTGCAGGTTACGTAAATCAAGAACCAAAAGAGGAGTTGTAATATGTCTAATCACCACTCACAGATAACTCTTGGAATAGTTAGTTCCACATCAAACTTATGGTGAAGGTTGCAGTGAATTTATGTTTGGTAATTCCAGATATAATTATAAAGAAATTTTTAATATTACTTTATCGGTTAATACAGTTGCATCTGGGGAGTCATATTGTTTTAATGCCTTCTTATGTAACACACTCACAGGTTTGATTTCCACTCATTTATTATTTATATTTCTTTCCTTCCAAAGAATTAGAATAATGGACTGGGGTCGATCTAATTGACTGGCCCCCTTCCCCAAAAATTTTGAGCCTTGTGCATACAGTAGGATAAAAAGCTGTATTTGACCCCAGCAGGATTTGAACTCAGAGTGTCAAGACCCAGAACAAATGTAAAAAGATCCACAATGCATTTTATCCGAAGCTCTAACAATTCTATTGATCTATATCCAGGAACTGTTTTAGAGGTTCTTTTACAGACTCAAGAACAGCTGGGCTTTATTTGAGGGAACTTAGGCTGCTATTTCGAGCAGATTACCAGGTATACAGAGGTCCCATTTTTGGCCCAAAGATGGCAGAGTTTTATTTGGGAGAGATTTTGCTGCTATTTCGAGCAGGTGACCAACAATATAAAGGCTCCATTGTTGGCCCAAAAGTGGTAGGGACTTGTTTGAGTGAGAATTAGTAGCTCTTTCTAGCTGATCGAGCAACTAAATAGATACAACTTGTGTGAGTTTTTAATCTAATTCAAATTGCTGGCTGTGTCGCTTCCATTTCACACATCTTTAAATGATGATGATGATAGTGATGATGATGATGATGATTATGACGATGAACACGATGATGACAACGATGATGATTATGATGATGACAATAACGATGAAGAAGACACTGGTGACGATGATGATGATGATGATGAGGACGACAATGACCATCACCACCACGAGAACCACGATGCTGATGTTGATGATGATGATGATGATGATGATGACAACAACGACCACCACCACCACCACCACCATGGCGATGATGATGATGATGATGATGATGATGACTGCAACCACCATGAGAGCCACAACAGTGATGTTGATGATGATGATGATGATGATGATGATGATTACCAACATCCTTAAACAGATTCTGTCTTCTTTTGCTTCTTCTTCTTAAAAAGAAAAAAGAAAACCCCAAAAATCCTTGCACCAACTCTTCAGAAATCAATATTATTAATTAGCTGTTTATGAATCTGTGAATCCCCAAGAACTTAAAAATCTGAAAATCTAGTTTTAATTATTTTCCAATTATCTCTGTCTGTCAAAAAAAGAAAAAAAGAAAAAAAAGAAAAAAACCCATCTTAATTAATGTTTTCTTTTATTAGCAACAGTTACAACCAACATTTCTAACAAAAAGTCTTTATGGGTGCAGGGGTGGCTTTGCAACCGTGTGGTTTCAGGTTCAATCCCACATGTCAGTTGTTAAAAGGATCATTATTATTATTATTGAGAGCGGCAAGCTGTCAGAATCGTTAGCACGCCGGGCGAAATGATTAGCAATATTTTGTCTGCCGTTACGTTCTGAGTTCAAATTCCAATAACTGAAAACGAACTGCTGATTCTTTGGCCTTACACCTTTCTTACCTCTGATGTAATATATATATGTAGTACCCTTGTCTCTCTCTCTCTCTCTCTCTATATATATATATATATATATGTATATATATATATATATATATA
>NC_068999.1:45729406-45732942 GCF_001194135.2 Octopus bimaculoides
TCTCTTTTGCCGAACCGCTAGGTTACGGGGACGTAAACACACCAGCATCGGTTGTCAAACGATGTTGGGGGACAAACACAGACACACAAACATACACACACACACATATATATATACATATATATATATACGACGGGCTTCTTTCAGTTTCCGTCTACCAAATCCACTCACAAGGCTTTGGTCGGCCCGAGGCTATAGTAGAAGACACTTGCCCAAGGTGCCACGCAGTGGGACTGAACCCGGAACCATGTGGTTGGTAAGCAAGCTACTTACCACACAGCCACTCCTAATACTTTATTAATTTGCCTGTACAGCTGGTATTTGCTGCCACTAGCAATGGTATTTTGATATTACTATTGCTCTCCTATTTACTTATATATATATATATACATATTACTCTGAAATAGAGACAGGTACCAACACTTCCATGAGGCATGCTTGAATAATTGTGAAAATCTCCTTACATGAAACCTTTGGTTGCCTTGTTAACCCACAATAAAGTGTATATGTATATATATATGTAAGAAGGTGTATTAGTTTGACACTCAGGAAAAATGGAAGAGTTTTTGATGTTTCGTGCCTATGTCCTTTTACTATATGTATGTATGTATGTATGTGTGTGTCTATGGCTTAGTTTTACTCTAGAAAAATGTTCCCACACCATAGTCTAATCACCATTTTCGATGTGAGTTTCCAGATAAAGTTTGTTATAACCTTGCCAATATTTTAGAGAAGTCACCAAGGCATGGCTGTATATTGATGTCACCAGGAAGGTATTAACAAATGAATTGCTTTATCACCTTTCAACTATTACAATAACAGTCCCAAAACAAGAAATTCAAATTTATAGATAACCCTAGAGCAATTTTTGATAGAAATCCCTGAAGATGTTGTAATTTGGTTCCTGGTTACCTTGATGGATCAGAACTACAATCAGTGGAATTCCAACTGTGGCCCTAATCCATCGCGACACCTCTGTATTTATATAGGTGTCTCTAGGATTACATTTAAACCGACCATATCTGGTCAAAATATTCTATCTGTTGTATGTTCAAATTGTCGAGATCTGGCCTCTCACACCTGCCCTACAATGTCACAATGAAAATAAACAATCACAACATCAAAATCTTAAAAGCTACAAGATAATGCATGATTAATTCTAAATAATGTGAATAAATAAATATTAAATTTCACTGAGTTATCTGAATGGTAAAGGGTTAAAAAACTGTGAGAAAATCTGACAATAAGTTTTGACTTCTATTTCATTGGGGTTTGACAATAACATTAGCTTATTCCAATAGCCATTTCATGTATTAGTCCGACAGGAATTGCCTCGAGCTTAAACTATGTTCCTGTGTCTCTGTTGCCAAATACAGAAAACTACAAATTCTAATCTTTTCTGATGCAATAAAACGGTAAAACTTTAAACCATGATAAAAATCATTGAAGTCTCTTTATACGAAACACATTTTTCTTCTTCTTTATATTTTCACTTTATTTTCAGCACTGAAAATGGTAGAGATTATAAAATAATAGAAGATTATTTAAATGTCACAACAAAGTAATTTCGAGAGAAAATCAGCTTTGAAAGAATTTACATAAAAATCTTAGAAAACTATGTTATTCTTACCACCTACGCATTCTTTTTTTTTTTTTTTTTTTTTTTTTTCTAAATAAAATAAGAAAATATGTCTAAAATATTCAGTACTGCAATATATATATATATATACTTATCTAACACTATGACAATGGTTTTCAAAGTAATATTAAGCTGCCATCAACACTTATATTGTAACCAGTACACTCATACCATCAGCCAATTCTCAAAATATACACCACTGTATTGTAATCATCACATTGCCGCCAACAGCCTTATGTTACAAGCTACAGCTTACATACAAAACCAGTGGTTCTCAACCAGGGTCCAGATAAGATTTTTGGGTGCCCATGAAACAAAATAGTGAACTGGGGATATACAGTAGTATTTTAAGGGCCCCTGGAAAATGTTTGCTTTAGATGTATGTATTGGTATTTATTTGAAGAAACAGCTGGGTTTCTTTCCCTGTTTTACATGGGTCAACCTACATGAGTGAATATGGGAAAAACTAAATAGGAATTTTGTAAGAAGTTTCTATAAAACATCGAATGGCAATGGAGATCTACCAGAATAAAGTAGTAATCAAAGGGGTCCTTAAATAAAATTAAAAAATGGTTGAGAACCCCTTCTTTAGATGTATTTATTGGAAGAAACAGCTAAGTTTCTTTCTCTAATGTTTTACATAGTTCAACCTACATAAGTTAATGTGTGAAGAACAGAATAGGAACTTTGAAAGGGACCCCGTGTTGGTGGTACGTAAAAAGCATCATCTGAACAGGGCTGATACCAGAACCCCCTGACTGGTTCCCATGCTGGTACAACATAAAAAACACCATCCGAATGTGGCTGATACCAGTACCCCACTGACTAGCTCCCGTGCTGGTAGCACATAAAAAACACCATCCGAATGTGGCTAATAAAACCAGTACCCCACTGATTGGCTCTCGTGCTGGTGGCACATAAAATCCACTATCCGAACGTGATCAATGCCAGGCCTGCCTGACTGGCTCCTGTGCCAGTGGCACATAAAAGCACCCACTACACTCTCAGTGGTTGGCGTTAGGAAGGGCATCCAGCTGTAGAAGCACTGCCAGATCAGATTGGAGCCTGATGCAGCCGCTGGCTCTCCAGACCTGTCAAACCGTCCAACCCATGCCAGCATGGAAAACAGACGTTAAACGATGATGATGATGATGATGTTTCTATAAAACTAATTTCTAAACATTAAATGGTAATGGGGGTCCACCAGAATAAACCAGTAATTAAAGGGGTCCATAGAGAAAAACATGGTTGAGAACTCCTGCACTATCACCAATAACCTATACTGTAATTATTACACTGCAAGCTACAGCCTATGCTATAATTATGACACTTCTATCAACATGTCTTTTAATCATTTCACTGCCAGTAACAACCTATACTATAATCATTACCCTTTTACCAATAGCCTATACTGTAATCTTTAATTGCCACCAAGAGCTTATACTCTATCGAAGCCTTGTGAGTGGATTTCATAGAAACTGAAAGAAGCCTGTCATATATATATATATATATATATATATATATACACGCATGTGTGTGTGTATGTGTCTGTGTTTGTACTATGCTTATCATCCACAAATGCTTGATAACCAGTGTTTGTTTGTGTCCCAGTAACTTAGCAGTTTGGGAAAAGAGACCGATAGAACAAGTACCAGGCTTTAAAATAGTTATAGTTACTGGGGATTAATTTGTTCGACTAAACCTTTCAAGGCGATGCTCCAGCATGGCCACGGGCCAATGCCTGAAATGGTGGGGGGGGGGAGGTTAACGAAAATCACACAGACCTGATTTCAATGAATAAAAAAGCAAGAATTTTCTTTTAAAAAATTGGCGTTTATTAAGTCTTTCGAAGATTCTGACTGTGAGTAATTCTCAGAAAAACTTTACAATTGGTAAG
>NC_068999.1:45733735-45734908 GCF_001194135.2 Octopus bimaculoides
AAAAAAAAAAAAAAAAAAAAAAAAAAAAAAGGGTTTGAGAGCACAAGCTGAGTGGTCCCTAGAGTCTTGTTGGTCACTACGGGGCATGGTAGCAGCAGCAGCAGCAGTACCCAAAATTGCTGGCAGCTGCTGCTGACTTCAAAGTCCAATCTGTTGGTTGGTCGAGCAGCTGCAAGGGAAATTAAAACATAAAGAAGAGCTGAGTCTGTTTTAAACAGCTAATACTGATGTTCTCGATTGAATCACATTGTGAAGTGTTGTGTGTAGTCGTACTCGATGGTGGGAATTACTGCCTGGACAAATTTTAGAAAGATTAATAGATACCTGTTGGAAAAGAGAGTCAAGGAAAATAAAGTAAAAAAAAACAACAAGAAACAAAAATGCAACAAAATATAAACATGAACCATTTTATATTTAAAAGATGAAGAACTATGTACATTATTTATATTATTCGCCATGATAGATCGCTGACCACTACAGACATTTTACTAATACATCTATTTGTTTTCAACACCACCTGCCTTCGTCTGTTGTTTTTTTTTGTGAATTCTCCCTATTTATACTATTTACATTTGACGGATATTTGTCCTCATCTTGTTTGTTGTTAACACAACGTTTCGGCTGATATACCCTCCAGTCTTCATCAGGTGTCTTGGGGAAATTTCGAACCTGGGTTCTCATTCCTAAGGTATTTTTCAATGTCATTATTATTGTTATTATTATTATTCAGGTCACTACCTGGAATTGATCTTGGAATCTTGGGGTTAGTATTCCACGCTCTTAACCACTATGTCATATGCCAGAGTTCAATTCCAGGCAGTGACCTGAATAATAATAATAATAATAATAATAATAATAACAACCGATAGAATAAGTACTAGGCTTACAAAGAATGAGTCCTGGGGTCGATTTGCTCGACTAAAGGCGGTGCTCCAGCATGGCCGCAGTCCAATGACTGAAACAAGTAAAAGAGAGAGAGAGAGTAAAGAGTAAGACATAACCGTTCAATAAAGGATACATGTGAACGCTGAGGTCACCGCCGCCTTCTGCTACTGTCTCGATTATCTTTTTCATCACTTCCGCATGTCTGAAAGAAATGCAAGAGAAACTGATTTATAAAAGCTTTCGGTACATTATTGAGTACAGTAAGGCTAAAGAGAGAATACAGAGTAC
>NC_068999.1:45735375-45736373 GCF_001194135.2 Octopus bimaculoides
AGAGAGAGAGAGAGAGAGAGAGAGAGAGAGAGAGAGAGAGAGAGAGAGAAAGAGAGAGAGAGCCTATAAATGACTTGCAAAAGATTTTGAAAAGTAGAAACACACATACATACACACACACACACATATATATATATAAGTAGAAAAAGAAAATAGAAATAAAGAAAGCTTCTAACAATGGAGAAAGTTGAACAAAAACCTTTAAATTTTGCACCCAAAACAAAGGTTTTTCTAAAAAAATTCTAGATTGTTAGAAGCTTTATTTCCATTTTTTTTGTTTTTTCTATTTCTGTATGATAATGCTTCAAGTGAACAAGGCTCTTATTTACACACACACATACACAACACAAGATTTGCGTGTGTACATGTTTAACACCAACAAAGAATGACACCAGTGCTGACAAACAAGGGACATAATTCGTTCATTATCCTTTTTTTTTTAAAACATTTCTTCAAATAAGCCTCAAGCTAAATTCTATAATTCATTAAATAAAAAATATTCAATTTATTCCATTTCCTGTTTGTAACTTAAAAACAATTTACCCCCATAGTACTAGAAAAACACTACATGAACTAAACGTTTTTAAACCAGAGGGAAAACAGGGAATACGTGTAATATGATAAGAAAAAGGAATAGTCAAAGAACCTGGTTACTGTAAGAACCCATCTTGTTCTTTCCATTGTGAATGGATGGCTGGCAATAGATACCAGCTCTATATGGGAACGTTTCTAGATAGATCTGCTTCCTATCCCCATCTGTCTGTCTGTCCATCCATCCATCCATCTATCTATCTATCCAAACTTAGATTCCCAGATAAATCCAGCACTTATTCCTATCTGCTTGTTTGACTATCGATCCTAGAGAGATCTGAGAGTTATTCAGTGTCTCCAGGCTGCCCTCAGTGATTCAAAGCTGCCCTCAGTGTCTCGAGGCTGTCCTCAGTGTCGCGAGGCTGTCCTCAGTGTCTCGAGGTTGCCCTCAGTGTCTCGAGGTTGCC
>NC_068999.1:45736473-45737358 GCF_001194135.2 Octopus bimaculoides
TCACAGGTTCAGTTTCCGTTTCCTCAAGTGATTTTTTTTTGTTTTGTTTTTTTAACCAGCACCTCGTTCTTTCTTCTTTTCATTTCACCAGGCTTTATTAAAATATACATTTTAATAAATCTGCTACAAATTCTTCTAGCAATGCCCATAAGAAACTTGAAAGAAGTTTGACACCTCTTCAAAAAGTAGTTCAATGAAACCGACTGATAAAAACATATATAAACAAAAATATTAAAACATTAAACAAGCATGATATAAAAAAGAAAAAAAGAAAACGAAACCGGACATATATAGATAATGCTATCATGACAAACGTTATAAGCAAGTGAATTATCTCTAACGAGTGTTTTCAAAGCAATAAAATAATTATGTAGAGGATTGGTGGGGTCGCAAAGTGTATTCCATGACACTCAATACCTACATAACTTACACATATACCAGGTAGACGCAGACATTGGTACATATGCTCGCTGACATTCACACACACATTCACACGCTGACCCACATATTGACACAACGGCATCCTCCATCTATACACGCATGCTGATAAATAAATAAAATATATATATATATATATGAAGGAATAATTCCATAAGTGGCTTGTTTGTTTTCCTATGTGTTCGTTCTGTTGTCTGTAAACAAAGTCCGTTTTGTTTCTATGTCCCCGTTTATTTTCCTAACGTCCTGTACCCGGATATGCATCTATATATACACGTAGATGTAGGTATGTACATATATGTATGTTTACATGCATATGCTTATATATCATTTGTATTATTATATCATCGAACGCACGCGTCCATTTACAAGTAAGTTTCAACTTTATATTTCTGACGCGACTCTATCTATCTATCTATCTATCTATCTATCTATCTATCTACAAGG
>NC_068999.1:45738493-45739121 GCF_001194135.2 Octopus bimaculoides
ATATATATATATATATATATACATATATACATATTACATATACATACATACATGCATGTACAAAACATATATATATAATTATATTATAGTCACTACCACCAAGTATTCCATCATAGTGAATTGGTTAATGTGCAATCGCA
Organism: Octopus bimaculoides; assembly: GCF_001194135.2. Taxonomy (NCBI): domain Eukaryota; kingdom Metazoa; phylum Mollusca; class Cephalopoda; order Octopoda; family Octopodidae; genus Octopus; species Octopus bimaculoides. The sequence continues at coordinate 45,738,634 of NC_068999.1, forward strand.
AAACATTGATTAACTTGGGATATTACGAATAGCTATAATAACAATGGTTGTTGAGAGAAGAAAAAAAATCTCATTCAAGCATTTATAATAGAAATGTAAGAGCAACTCTCGTAAATCATTGTTTGAATGATATAGCTGTTTAGGGAAAGTAGGAAGCAGATAATTATTAGAAATACAATTAGCTTTAGTTTTCTGCATTAGTTCATGCAATTATATAATGATCAGAGAAAAATAATAATTGCCATCTTGTGAGCAATATGCATGAGAATGACGATATATGTGTGCGTGCATGTATGTATGTATGTATTTCATGAAAGACAAAGTACAGATTATACATCATGGTAACTTTAATTTTCAGATCCCTACTACCGTTCCTCGGAGCCTTCTCACCAAACATTTTACAGTGTGTATGGTGTATGCTTGTGTGTGTGTATGTGTGTGTGTGTGTGTGTGTGTGTGTGTGTGTGTGTGTGTGTGTGTGTGTGTGT
>NC_068999.1:45740358-45741432 GCF_001194135.2 Octopus bimaculoides
TATATATATATATATATATATATATATATATGCATGTATGTATATATGTATATGTATGTTTGTATGTACGTATATGTGTGTGAGTGTGTATGTGTATGTATGTATGTATATGTAATGTACGTAATTGAAGACTACTTCCTAATTTTGGCTTAGGAATATATACGCTACACCCACAACTGCTGATAAAGAATTTCGTGTGTGTGTGTGCGCGCGCGCGCGGGTGGGTGTGTGTTACCGGCAGATTATAAGGTAATATATCATAAAACAGAAAACAACTGGAAATGTTGATGAAACTAGGTTGTACGTGATCAGAATGCTGAGGAGGCATTTCAAAAGTCGGCGCAGTCTGTGACTTTTTATTTATTTCTTTGTTGGTTTGTTCTATCAATGTTTCTTCCTTTTTCTAACTATTTTTCTTTTTATATATCTCTCAGTGTTGTTGTTGCTCTTCTTCTTCTTCTTCTTCTTGAAGTCGTTGCTTTATTCGTTGTTGCTCCAAAATGTTCTCGAGGGATGTCGAGATGTTTATTTGCGAGAAACAGTTTTGCAGAAGGCTCGCCACAAAACCAAAGAAGAAAAAGAAGAAAGACTCTGGTGCATTGTCTGATTGTGCTGTTAAGAAGCCACGTTCCTTGGGGGTTCGTTTCCACGGAGTGGTACCTCAAGCAAGTGTCTTGTACTTTAGCCCCTGCGCCGGACAATGCTATGTGAGTTAATTTGGTATTACAGAGAGGTTTATGGAATCTCGTCGCGTGTATATATATATATATATATATGTATGTATTTGAACTCAGAACGTAGCGACGGGCGAAATACCGCTAAGCATTTCGTCCAGCGTGCTAACGATTCTTTTACTAATTATTGGCACCAAAGTCTGCAATTTTAGGGGAGTGTGCAAATCGATAACATCGAACCCAGTGATCAACTGGCATTTATTTTTATCGATTCTGAAAGGATAAAAGATACAGTCAGCCTCGGCGGGATTTGAACACATATCAAGAACGGGGTAGAAATAGAAACGCCGTTAAAGCATTTTGTCCGACGCTCTAACGATTCTGCCATCTCCCCACCTTC
>NC_068999.1:45741615-45742742 GCF_001194135.2 Octopus bimaculoides
ATATATATATATATACATATATAAAGAGAGAGAGAGAGAGAGAGAGAGAGAGAATAGCTGGATATTTTGTGGAAACAATAAAGTCTATAAAAGTATCGCAGTTAGACACTAATAAACATTCTACGTGTATATCTGAAGCCTAGAGGGTATTCTTTTAATTACTTTCGTTTCTTTTATACAGCCATGTAGCCAGGCTAGTTACGTATGCCCGCAGGGATCCGGGTGGTATTTCTATTATGCCAACGGCCATAAATGTCGATAGCAGTTTAGTTGCTCTTCAATATTGTGGTGTTGTACATAAGTCTCGTTTGCTAAGATAACAAGAAAAATAGAATTGTTAATTTAGCATTGGTTCAGGCAATGACTGTTGGGTTAGCAAGCTTATCTGGCAACCATGTGGTTTTCGGGTTCCGTGTGGCACATTGGGCAAGCGTCTTCGAAGATATCCATGGGCCGACCAATGCTTTGAGAGTGAACACATACATACATACATACATACATACATACATACATACACTCGCATACAAGCGTGTGGGTGTGGAGGTATCCTTGTACGTGTGTATGCGTGTGTTTATATCCTCCGTTATAGATATTAGAAAAACAGGTGTTGTGCCATAAGGCACAAACTAGCGAATCGATAAATAAAAATCGATGAAATAAGTAAAAGACTTTAAATAAATTAGTGGGATCGATATGATTGACAAAACTCTTTGGATGTGGAGTCTCAGAAGGAGGACAAACAGTACTCTAATAGAGTATCGAGCGTCCTTCATTCGATACTATAAAAACGATATGCATAATTATACAATCATACAAACGTACATACATACATACATACATACATACATACGCTCACATTAGCATACGTACATATATGTATATATACACGCGCGCGCGCTCACACACAGATAGATAGATAGATAGATAGATAGATAGATAGATAGATAGATAGGTAGATAAAGTTTCTTTATTAGCCACACAGGGCCGAACACAGAGGGAACAAAATACAATATTCCGCTTCAAAGTATTCAATAATATTGAAGCAGTAACTTCCATAAATCAGAGTATAATTTTTGAAGGCTCTTTCTGAACCCAGTCAACGATGCGTATTTCTACTAGTATATATA
>NC_068999.1:45746099-45747225 GCF_001194135.2 Octopus bimaculoides
TACGTCCCCGTAACTTAGCGATTCGGCAAAAGAAACCGATAGAATAAGTCATGCTTGAAGAACCCTGCAGAGAACTCTTGCAGATCCAAGCAATGATGAATTTTGCTCAAGATCTGTCCTTATATTTACACCCATCATTTTGAGCCACGCATGGTAGCTGAGTGCTGTTATTATTATTGTTATTATTAATATTGTTGTTATTATTATTATTATTATTATTATTATTAGTAGTAGTAGTAGTAGTAGTAGTAGTAGTAGTAGTGGTGTTGTAGGGCGGCGAGCTGGCAGAATCGTTAACATGCTGGGCGAAATGCTTAACGGCATTTCGCCCGTCGCTACGTTCTGAGTTCAAATTCCGCCGAGGTTCGACTTTGCCTTTCGCCCTTTCCGAGTGGATAAATTAATTACCAGTTACGCACTGGGGTCGATGTAATCGATTATCCCTACCCCCCTCTGCCCCAAAATTCAGGCCTTGTGCCTATAGTAGAAAGGATTATTATTGTTGCTGCTACTGCTGCAACTGTTTCTTACGTGGATCGTGTAGGAACGATATTGCGGCAGCGACGGAAGAGAACGAAAATGAGGAATATATCAAAAGCAATAAACAAAACAAAAGCAAAAAACAAAAACAAATGACGAGAAAGTGAAAGTACATCTTTGATGGATCACACTTTCATTTTCTCCTGCTTTTGTAATTGAACGAGAAACGAAAAAGGCAGGAAAATTACATCTGACACTTAAATGATTTGTTCAGAGGAAAGACGAATGTTTTTGTTACTCTCTTCACTTTCGTTTCGTTTTGTTTTGTTTGTTTATAGACATGCATCTTTCTTATTCTTTGGGAGTTGTTGTTTTTTCTTTTGTTTTTGTTTTCTAATTCATTCGACATTTCCCAGCCTTATTGATTCTTCAGGCATGTTGATTTTATCATTCTGACAATTCCTGTAGCTTTTATCGCTTGTCAATCTTGAAAATGTAACTGTTCTCAGTTGACAAGTTAGACAAACACTGAAACAACAGCTGCCTCTTAGACTCCATGTTCTCTCGCGCACGCGTCATCCTTTTGCTAATTTTCATCTACAATAACAATCTCCACAGCATGTGTGTGTGTGTGTGTGTGTGTGTG
>NC_068999.1:45749239-45750964 GCF_001194135.2 Octopus bimaculoides
TATATATATATTTATATATATATATATATACAGAGAGAGAGAGAGAGAAGTTAAAAAATAATGGTCATCACACATAATTCCTTCATTCGAACAAATTTGACTTACAGCTGTTTCCAATTACGTTTATAGATAGGTTTACTCAAATGCTCTATTTGAGGTAAATATACACACACACACACACACACATATATATATATATATATATATATATATATACATACATGCATATATATACACACACACACCACACATCCACACACACCACACATCCACACGCACGCGCGCACGCACACACACACACATATATATATATACTTTGTGTGTGTGTGTGTGTGTTTGTGTGTGTGTGTATACCTACATATATATATATAAATATTTTAATATACTGTTTAACACTAATATGGAATGAAAACTTATTATGATAGCATGAAATTGTAACATTGTTATATAACTACTTACTCATGATTAGCATGAGCGAAACCGGTCGACTATGTAAATATTTTATTTCATAACAATATATGTGCATATTTTATTTCATAACAATATATGTGCATATTTTATTCAATATAATATTTTTGTGTGCTTTCCTTCTTTTTATATTTTTCACGGCAATTCAGTGCGTATTTCTCATAAGGTGGACTTTTGCGCATACAGAAACTTTAAGCGCGTACAGAAACATATGGAGCGAATATAAAGCTTTTATTCAATACATATGTGTTTGTGTGTATGTGTTTGTCCCCCCAACATCGCTTGACAGCCGATGCTGGTGTGTTTACGTCTCCGTAGCTTAGCGGTTCGGCAAAAGAGAGTCCGATAGAATAAGTACTAGGCTTCCAAAGAATAAGTCCTGGTGTCGATTTGCTCGGCTAAAGGCGGTGCTCCAGCATGGCCACAGTCAAATGACTGAAACAAGTAAAAGAGTAAAATAGTAACGCAGTGTGCTTTTCTGGTAGAATCGTTAGCACGTGGGACGAGAAGATTAACGACTTTTCGTCCGTCTTTACGATCTGAGTTCAAATTCCGTCGAGGTGGGGTTTACCTTTTATCTTTTCAGGGTCGATAGAAAAAGTACTATTGGAGTACTGGGGTCGATGTAATCGACTCATCAAATTTGAAACCAATATTTATTCCTTAAGGATTGCATGTTGCTATTGTTTAGCTCTCAGACAACTCAGATTGAGTCGGGCTTCGATCAAAGGCATTCCAGATATGACCAACTCAACTGTTTATTTATTTATTTACTTATTTATTCTTTCGGACATAGTGTATCTATAACCTCATCTAGTATGTACTTCCTTTTGAAAAAGTATGTTATTGAGTCAATTATAAAAGAAACGTCAGAAACGGATGCTAGACATTTTAAATCTAAAATAAATTTCGCCATTCTGTTGTAATTCCTCTTCATTGTTCTATGAATCGATTTCCGGAAGAAGTAGGAGTTGTGCAAAGAGAATTGTCGGTCCGGTTCTGGTAAAGAGATACAAGACACGTTCAGACAAAGCCACACATATCCTAGATGTTCAGACACACAAGCTATTTCAACCAAACAGCTGTCAACAACACCATTATCAGGGCTTTCAATAGAACTTCGAATTATAAAGGAAAAAGACAAAAATTTAACTTACAATCAGTTGATTTGGCCACCAGAATTAGAATGGCGATAAACACATACAAACATATATACATGAGTCTGTATGTCTGTGCGTGTACATAAATATATATATA
>NC_068999.1:45751461-45754007 GCF_001194135.2 Octopus bimaculoides
TATATATACTTACTACGAATGGTGTTTAAGGTGGTGAGCTGGTGAAATCGTTAGCACACTTAGACGAAATGCTTGGCGGTATTTCACCCGTCTTTACGTTCTGAGTTCAAATTCCGCCGAGGTCGACTTTGCCTTTCCTCCCTTCGGAATCGATGAAATAAGTACCAGTTATGCATTAGAGTCGATGTAATCGACTAGTCCCCTTCCCCAAAATTTCAGGCCTTGTTCCTTTAGTAGAAAGGATTATTATTATCATTCATTCACTTTCTCCTCTTCTTTTTCATTCTCCTCCTCCTCTTCTTTCTTTACATTCTTCTTTCTTCTTCTTCTACCAGTACTACGACTACTACTACTACTACTTGTTTCTTTTCTTCATCTTTTCTATCATCTTTATCACCTCTCCCTCCTTCTCCTGCTCCCGCTCCCTCTTCTTCTCCCACGTCCTCATCTTCCTCTCATCTTCTTCCCTTCTTCTTCCTCTCTTTCTCCCCCTCCTCTTCCTTATCCTCCTCCTCCCCCTCCTCTTCCTTCCGGCAAGACGTACATTTTCAATTTCAATGACTTCGTAGCCACTACTCAAATCTTTTTAGACAAAATTCCAATAATTCACAAACATTTCCAGAATCTACATCCTTGAAAATTCTTGAAAAAAAAAAAATAATAATAAATAAATAAATGAATAAAAGTAAAGCTATTGCACATTTTCCAGCCAATATCTTTAATAACCTGAAAGAAAGTTATTCAAATATAACAAAAAAAAAACTCCATAAATATGACCTGTGTTTCTCTAATCCACGAGATGTATCAATCGTACAGGTAGGATTAAACAAAACAAAAAAAAGAATAAAGAATAAAGGAAGAGTAATCATTAAGCGATGGTTGTTATTAAGAATGAAAGTTATAAAAGCTAAATTATTTTCCTGCAATAACTTTCAACTTCCGGTGTTTGTGGTGGAATGAATGCGACGTACGCCAATCTTCAAGGAAGGTTTCGGTCACCCGTGCGTTTATTATATTTGATCACAAAATGCCTAGAAGCTATTGCTTGTTGCATCCTTTTAAAGCCCTTTTGCTGATCGTTCGATAACTAACCATCGGTTTTAATGTGAAGCCGAGCCCTCCACACACACACAAACAGGCACGCACACACACTTTCCCTCACTTTCTCTCTCTCTCATACACACACACAAACACACGCATATACGCAAACACACACCTCAATATTGCCTCCAACTAAAAGAGTTAAGCGATCTTTTGATCCTTTGTAACCGAGCTACGATGCTTCGCTTTCTTCCAAAAACATTCTTGATGGAATTTTCATCCAGAAAAATCGGCGGCTTCACCTGAACTGAAGATTTCATGATTAACGTAATTATTTTCTTCAATTAAATTCTTTAATTCAACAGGAAATTTAGCCTCAGCATTTTCATCTTCACTCACAGATCTTTGTTACTTCTTTTTCCTTTTTTATATATTTTTCATTCCTGTTCGCGTTTTGACATTATTTAACCAATCTTTACTGACATAAAATGTTACAGTGACCTCCATATTTTCTTTTAATCGACAAAACCCTTAAGAGTTTTTCATTATTAATATTATCGGTGTCAACTGTAATTCACTTCTGATTACAGCTCTCCAACAAAAGTATTTATTGATCCTTCCACCTCTGCCATTATTGGATTTCGAAGTATAAGCACGTTACATACTAAATCCTGTAGATTCCATTTTACCTTGATCTTCCGATTCATTCGCATTTGAAGGCATAAAAGAAGCACGGCCACATTAGACGCGATCCCTTTTCAGCAGCGTATATTCAGGAAAAGTTTCAATTCATGAAAACGTAATATTTACAGCAACTTCATATACAGAACCCGGGTTGAATTTTTGAGACAATTTTATTTTTGAAAAAACAAAAGTGTGTCATATGTGCTATCAAATATGGCATATACAGTAATCCCTCGCCATATCGCGGTTCACCTATCACAGTTTATTATTTAAGCTTACGTCGATTCCTCCGTGGTGTTGTTTTGCTTTTATAATAAAATAAATATATACAAATTATAAAAATAATTTTCAAAAATATACAATACTGTTTCTACTTCGCGGATTTTCACACATCGCGGGAGGTTTGGAACATAACACCCGCGATAGTCAAGGGATTACTGTGCTATTAAGTTATATATCATTATATCCGTAGATATCATTACGTTATATATTATATTATTATATATTATTATATTAGTATATATTATTATATTATTATATTATGTATTAAGGCGGCGAGCTACCAGAATCGTTAGCACGCTGGGCAAAATGCTTGGCGCTACCTTCTGAGTTCAAATTCCATCCGGGGTTCAATTAAATAAGTACCAGTAATAACACTGGGGTCGATATAATCGAATTGCTCCCTTTCCCAAAATTGCTGGTCTTGCGCAAAAATTTGAAATCATTATTATTATTATTATTATTATTATTATTATTATTGAGAAGGCGGTGAGCCCGCTGAATCGTTAACACACCCGGCGAAATGCTTATAATATATATAT
>NC_068999.1:45754161-45754848 GCF_001194135.2 Octopus bimaculoides
ATATATATGTACGTATGTATAGGTTTGTATATGTGATTCCATGTGGAATCACCATTTATTTTGAAGCCAGTCATGCGTACACAGACATGGAGTGGTAGGCATACATGTAAAACACTAATATATAATATGTCTTCGGTCTGCTTCAAAAATGATTTTGAAAAACGGAAGATTAAAAGGTGGCGAAGTGCTGATCGGCTGCTAGCTATTTGTTCTCACAACTCCTCCAACACCTGACAGACGCATTTTGATGTCGGCCTGGCTATAGATACATACATACATACATACATACCTTTGTATGTATGTATATAACTCTTTCCCCAATGTATCATGTCTTGAGCTGACATTTCCAGATTTACGTATTCAACTGTTGACCTTCTCTATATAGTTCCATTCAATCAACTGACCGTTGCAGACGACTTTTTAATAATTCTATGCAAACGTTATCTTTTCGCTAGCGCTCTTCCGACTGGAAAACACAAGTAAACTACTGTTTTACATTTTTTTAAATTACCTTTTACTGTCCATATTTATCGCAAACTTTATTGTTTTTTTTTCATTCTTTTCAATTTTTAGTCAGCTTAGATATAATTTATATGCATCGATTGTTATACAAAATATGTAGATAGACGGACAGACAGATAGATAGATAGATACGTATATGCATGTGTGTGTGTGTAAAAACATTTT
>NC_068999.1:45755071-45755629 GCF_001194135.2 Octopus bimaculoides
TCGACCCCGAAAGAATGAAAGGCAAAGTCGACCTCGGCGAAATTTGAACTTAGAACCTAACGAGGGACGAAATACCGCTAAGCATTTTTGCTCGGCGTGCTAACGGTTCCACCAGATCACCATCTTTAAGGAACTGACAAAAGATATTCCTACGCAAGCATCATAAACCATGCTAAATCCTCGCCAACTGGGCCTTCTAACCGAATTTAGATGCCTCGATAATTTAGTCACATGGTCTCTGATATTGTTGTTGTGGTTGGCACTCCGTCGCTTACGACGTCGAGGGTTCCAGTTGATCCGATCAACGGAACAGCCTGCTCGTGAAATTAACGTGCAAGTGGCTGAGCACTCCACAGACACGTGTACCCTTAACGTAGTTCTCGGGGATATTCAGCGTGACACACAGTGTGACAAGGCTGACTCTTTGAATTACAGGCACAACAGAAACAGGAAGAAAGAGTGAGAGAAAGTTGTGGTGGAAGAGTACAGCAGGGTTCGCCACCATCCCCCTGCCGGAGGCTCGTGGAGCTCTAGGTATTTTCCGCTCAATAAACACTC
>NC_068999.1:45756067-45756659 GCF_001194135.2 Octopus bimaculoides
TATATATATATATATATATGACAATCATTTGTTTATTTTTCGCCAAATAGACACACACATTATGTATTCGCTCTTCACTCGTTTATTATTGTTCTTATTTTATCTTATGCCCATGTCTGGAAATCTTTCGTCACACATCTGTGACCTCTTTAGCGACTCTCCCATCCACGTGTCTCCTCCTGTCTATATACATATACATATAAATATATTTACATGCATTCATACATACATAAACATATGCACACATACATACATACATACATGCATACATACATACATACATACATGCATGCATGCATACAAACATACATACATACATACATACATACATGCACACATACATACACACATACATACATACATACATATTGCTATTCAGGTTGTGAGCCGGCAGAATCGTTAGCATTATGGATAAAACGCTAAGCGACATTTCGTAGGTCTTTACGTTCTAAGCTTCAAATCCCGACAAATTCGACACGCACGCAATTAACGATAATATATATATGGAATGTATTTGTATATGTGCATATATATATATATATAAATATATGTTTATATATATATATATTTATGCATATATATATATATATAT
>NC_068999.1:45757958-45758764 GCF_001194135.2 Octopus bimaculoides
TATATATATATATATATATATATATATATATATATATGTATGTATGTACGTATATATGTATATATATATCTACATATAAATGTATATGTGTGTGTCTATATATATATATGTACGTATGTATTTATGTATGTGTGTATTGTCAGTTAACACACACATGAATTTACACACATATGTGTGTGTGTGCTTGTGTGCCTGTATGTGTGTGTATATATGTATGTATGCATGTATGTATATGTATATGTATGTGTGTGTGTGTGTATGTATATATATATATATATATATCCAGCAATAAAAACGGAACACAGCAGCAACGAACAAGGATATAATGTCATGATAATTACGCAGTGCAGATGGGGAAGAGAAGTAAACGTTTCGTTTGGTAGTCATTTATCAAGTAAACGAGGAAATGTGTAAAGGAAGAGTGAGACAAGAATCTTGAGTAAGAAGACGACATTGATGTCAGTGAGGAAGTATGGTTGCGTATGTTTTGCACGCGTATGTGTACACATGCATACATATATATATATATATATATATATATATATACAGAAGATACGTCGTACTTTGTTCCTTAGTAACAGAGTCAATATAGCTGCTGTTATTGTATATCTATGTATATATATATATATATATATATATATATATATATATATATATATATATATATATATGTGTGTGTGTGTGTGTGTGTCTGTGTGTGTGTGTGTGAGTAGATATACATATATTCATGTATATATACATATATATGTATATATATATATATACATGTATAGATATATATATATGTATATGTATATATATATATA
>NC_068999.1:45759180-45759788 GCF_001194135.2 Octopus bimaculoides
ATATATATACGTGTATGTCTGTATATATACAGTCATACACAAGTGTGTATTTTTTTTATTTGTGCATAGGTGTGCATGTGTTAGTATGTATCTATATATAAAAGTGAATGTGTCTCTGTACACACGCACACACACATAAACACACACACATAAACACACACACATAAACACACACACATATATATGTACAGGTATATGTAATAGGTATATAAGTGTTTGTGTGCGCGTGTATGTGTGCGTACGTGAGTAGGTTAGGTTTCTGCGTGCGTGTGTCCGTAAGTAACCATGTATCAATCTATTTATTTCTTATAATTTCTAACAACTGTCGTGTCGTTTTTAGATTAAATTCTGAAGCGCTCTGAGTGGTTTTAGCAAATTTCTCGTTGCAGAAGTTGCAACTTTGACCCTTTTTTTTTTGTATCCTTTTTATTTTTCTATTTCTCTTCTTTGTTTTTTATTTTTTATTTTTATTTCTATATTCTGTTTATTTTCCTATAACTCGTAATAGAATTTAGCTACCGGTATACATGCATACACACACACACACACACACACGCATGCACGTACATGCACATACTTATATATGCACGTGTGTGTATATATATATA
>NC_068999.1:45762269-45764101 GCF_001194135.2 Octopus bimaculoides
TAGAAGAGAAAGAGTTAGTGATGGGTGAGAAACTTGAATGAGAGAAGAATACAGTGAAATGAGAGAAGAGGAAGAGGTTAGAGTGAGATACTCGGTGGGGGGGGGGTAGATGATGGTGGAGAGAAAGAAGAGAGAGAGAAAAAGAAAGAGGTGTGCTGAAGAGTAAATACACGTAAGGAAATAGTGTCGCGGACAGATGGACAGTGAAGAATCAGGAAGGACATTTAGATAGGTGGATAGAATGGTAGGTAGGTAGGCAGGCAGGTAGGTAGGTAGATAGATAGATAGATAGATAGATAGATAGATAGATAGATAGATAGATAGATAGATAGATAGACAGATGGATAGACAGATGGATAGACAGGGTGATAGAGTGACAAACAAACAGATATATAGACAGACAAATGGATAGCTAGCTAGATTGATTGTTAGATAGATGGACAGACAGACAGACAGATAGATAGATAGATAGATAGATAGATAGATAGATAGATAGATAGATAGATAGATAGATAGATAACTTTCTTTTATTAGCCACACAGGGCTGCACACACAGGGGACAAATACAACTGTAGAGCTTTTCTTTAAAAAAAAAAAAAATTTTTTTAATTAAAAAAAAACAAATCCGATCAAAAGGGATCGGTAGGGGCAATAGATAGATAAAGAGAAAGGGGGGGAGGAAGAAGGGACATTGAAAGAAAGAAAAGAGAAAATATGAAGGAAAAGCAGAAATATTGTGGGAAAGAAGTCGGAGAAGAAAGGAAGAAGGAAAAAATAAAGAAGAAAGAAAAATGGAAAATGAATGCGGAATGAAAGGCAGAAACACAGAAAGAAGTATTGATAGAAAGAAGGAAGAAAAATGAAAGAGAAATTAAAAAATAAAGAAGGAGAAATAATAAAAAAATATGTGGAAATGAATAAATATTCAAAGAAAGAAGAAGGTAGAATGAAAGAATTTTTTAAAAAAAGGAAAGAATGAAAGAAATAAAAAGCAATCAAGAACGAAGGGAAAAACGAAGAAAAGACAGAAGAGAAGGAAAACGGTAAAATCATAGAAAGAAAGAGGGAAAGAAGGAAAGGAAAGAAAGATAGAAAGAAAGAAAGAGAGGAAGAAGAAAGACCGGAAAGAAGGTAAAGAAAGAAAGAGTGGAAAGAAGGATAAAGGAAAGAAAGAGGGAAAGAAAGGAAGAAAGACAGGAAGAGGGGAAAAGGAAGAAAGACAGGAAGAGAGGAAAAGGAAGGAAAGAGAGAAAGTAGGGAAGAAAGAAAAAAAGAAAGAAAGAAAGAAGGAAGGAAAGAAAGGGAGAAAGTAGGGGAGGAAGAAGGACAAAGGAAAGAAGGAAAGAGAGAGAGAGAGAGAAAGAATGATAGGAAAGAAGGAAAAGAGAAAGACAATGAAATATTGATAGATTTGAAGAAGGAATACAAAAGAGAGAAGGAAGAATGAAAGGAAAAGAAAGAAAGAAAGAAAGAAAGAACAACAAAAGAAAGAAAGAAAGAAAGAAAGACAAAAGAAAGAATGAAAGAAAGACAAAAGAAAGAATGAAAGAAAGAAAGAGTACGAGATGGGGGTATGAAGGAAACGATTCGTTAAGGAATAAAGCGGTTAGGAATGAAATTGTAATAAGGGTGAGAACGAGAGAGAGAGAAAGTGTGTGTGTGTGTGTGTGTAAATAAGAAGGGGTGGCAATGGAATAAGTGAAAGTAGAAAAGAAAATGGCGGAAAATATATATATATATATATATATATATATATATACACACACTCACACAAATACACTCAAACACACACATATATATGTATGCAGGTATGTAAATAATATGTACGTATG
>NC_068999.1:45764302-45765824 GCF_001194135.2 Octopus bimaculoides
GGAAGAGAGGAAGAGAGGAGGAGACAGATAGAGAGAGAGGAGGAGACAGATAGAGAGAGAGGAGGAGACAGATAGAGAGAGAGGAGGAGACAGATAGAGAGAGAGGAGGAGACAGATAGAGAGAGAGAAATCGAGAGAGAGAGAGGAAGAGGATAGACAGAGAGCGACAGCGAGAAAGGGTGTAGTGAGAGGAGGTTAGAGGAAAGAGACGAGGAGGAGGAGAAGAAGAAGAAGAAGAAGAAGAAGAAGAAGAAGAAGAAGGAGGAGGAGGAGGAGAAGAAGAAGAAGAAGAAGAAGAAGAAGAAGAAGAAGAAGAAGAAGAAGGAGGAGGAGGAGGAGGAGAAGAAGAAGAAGAAAGACGAGGAGAAGAGGAAGAAGAAGAAAAAGAAGTCAAGGAGATGCAAGTTCAGAACGAAGAATACGATGAAGAAATATGAGAAAGACAAAACGAATTAAAAAGAGGAAGAAAATTGAAGGAAAAAAGAGAAAAACGAATGAAAGCGAAGGGAATTATATGAATGAAAAGTTGCAAAGAAAAAGATGGATATAGAGAGGTGAGAAATAAAGGAAGAATATGTATTGAGAAGAAGAAGAAAAAAGGAAAAACGAAGAAATAAAGGAAGGAATAAGATACGAGAAGAAAAAAGACGAAAAAAAAAATGAATGAAGCAGAAATGGGAAAGAAAGAAAAGCGAAAGAATATGAAGAATGGAAAGTATTTTAACACGATGTGGAGGAGGAGGAAGGGGAGGAGGAGGAGGAGGAGAAGAAGAAGAAGAAGAAGAAGAAGAAGAAGAAGAAGAAGAAGAAGAAGAAGAAGAAGAAGATGGTATGTTAGCGGCAGATGAAGAAATTACGTAATAAGTAAACGTAGACAGAAGGAAAATACGTTTAAAACAACTGAAGGAAAATGAATGAAAGCGGGAAAATAGAGTGGGGCGGGCAATGAAAGAGAAAGCGATGAAATAAGGGAGTGAAGAATGAGTTTGGAAGATTCGGTAAGGAACGAGAGCGAGAATGAGAACGTTCGAAATGTAATAACATGGTGTAATGATAGCAGAGATAAAGTTATTGAGTAGAGGAAAGAAGGAGGGGGGAAAAGATATGGAAAGTTAAGGGGAAAGAGGTGAAGTGAGAGGAGGAAAGAAAGGGAGGAAAAGAGAGGGAGAGAGAGTAGGGGTAGGAGGAAGAGTGAGTGATTGGAAGAGTGAGTGATTGGAAGAGTGAGAGGAAGGGTGAACAAATGAATCGTGAGGGTAAGATGGATAGATAGAGAGCGAGAGAGAGAGAGAGAGAGAGTAAGACAAAAGAAAGATAGATAGATAGATAGATAGATAGATAGATAGATAGATAGATAGATAGAGTGAAAGGGAGGGGTATAAAGGAAAATGTGTTTAAGTAGTGGAAAAGCAGAGAGGAGAGAAAAGAACGAGAAAAAGATAAAGGAAGAGGAAAAGGGAAAAGTGTGAGAGAGAAAATAGAGCGAGATGAAATAATAGTGACGTGGAGAGAGGGGGGAGAG
>NC_068999.1:45768607-45769741 GCF_001194135.2 Octopus bimaculoides
TATATATATATATACGACGAGCTTCTTTCAATTCCCGTCAACCAAATCTACTCACAAGGCTTTGGTCAGCCTGAGGCTATAGTAGAAGACACTTGTCCAAGTGCCACGCAGTGGGACTGAACCTGCAACCAATCTTTTATTTGGTTCAGTTATTAGACTGCGGTCGACGGGCTTCCTTCAGTTTCTGTTTAAGAACCCCACTCACAAGGCTTGTGGTTGGTAACAGTGCTGTTGGTAAGCAAGCTACTTACCACACAGCGACTCCTGCGCTTATAGATATATATAGAGAGAGATTATCCATTTGCAAGTATATATAGAGAAGGATATAAATGTGTGTTTGTAATAGCTGGACGTAACATGTGAAACAGAGCAAACAGGAAGCAGAGAAATGGTAGCTGGGAGGGAAGAATAAAGAAAGAAAGTGTGTGAGAGAGAAAGAGGGTGTAAAGTGAGACAATGATGGGTCATAGTGAGAGAATGACCGAGAATGGTGTAAGAGAGTGGCAGGTTATAGAGGGGGAGAAACAGGAGATGCAAACGTATAATGGACAATATGTGAAATACAAGAAACAGTACAGTATCCCCCATTTACACTGGCGTAACTAATAGCAACCACAACAACAACAACAACAACAACTGGAAGAAAAGCAAAAGATAATTTATTGGGAGTAATTGAAACTCAGAGAAAATAAACGGCAAGGATACGATTTATAAGAATCAGCGGAAGTAAATTGTGTGGGGACAATTTCTTTAGAAGATTTGTAAAAGAGGTGGCGTGTCGGAAGGAAAGGGGGGGGCGGGTCCCATTTGCGAAATTAGAAAACGCTGGATGTAGGTTTGTGGGTGGGTAGGTGTGAGGGACGCGTTTTATTTGAAGAATGGCGAGAAATTGAGTTCGTATGGGATGTAATTGTGAAGACATTTGTATAGGTGCAGGCGTGGTTGTATATTCTAGTGTAGTCTGAGACTGGCCAAAGCCTTACAAGTGGATTTGATAAACAGAAACTGAAAGAAATCCGTTGTATGTATGTGCATGTATATATATATATATATATATATATATATATATATATACACAGATATAAGAAGTCCGTTGTATATATGTATATACATATATACAGATATACTATATAT
>NC_068999.1:45770318-45771549 GCF_001194135.2 Octopus bimaculoides
GTGTGTGTTTGACCCCCACCAACACTTGATAACCGGTATTGGTTTGTTTACGCACTTGTAACTTGGCCGTTTGGCATGATAGGCGGATATAATGAGTACAAGATTTTAAAGAGTAATAAGTAATGGGGGTGGATTTGTTCGACTAGGCCCTTGATGGTAGTGTCCCAGAATGGCCGCAGTTCAAAGATGTAAAATCTCTAATGCTGAACCCCTACTGTTACGGGAACGTAAACAAGCCAACATCGGTTGATTGGTAGGGAACAAATACAAAGACACTACGTAGTGTCTTTGTATTTCGACTGCTACCGGCTATTTTGGCAATTCTAAAGTGAACGAGCTAAATGTTGTACTCTAATACGTTCCTAACGGAATACACTTTAAATTACACACACACATACACATATATATACAACTGGCTTCTTTCAGTTTTCGTCTCCCAAATCCACCCACAAGGCTTTGGTTTGCTCAAGGCAATAGTAGGTGCCACGCAGTAGTACTGAACCTGGAACCAATCTTTTATTTGGTTCAGTTATTAGACTGCGGTCGACGGGCTTCCTTCAATTTCAGTATAAGAATCGCCACTCACAATGTGCTATGCCGTGGCGGCCCTGAATCCGGAACCATGTGGTTGGAAAACAAGCTTCTTACCACGCTGTCGCACTGAATCTTACCATGCTGCGGCACTAAATCCGGAGCAGCCATGTCTGCTTTTTATTTGTCCATAAATTCATCTTATAAGCTTCACGGAGAGCCCTGAATAGGAACCCCCATTGCTACTTCTCCTATCCTAACTAAATGGAAATTATAAATAAATACCTAACTATAATATCATAGAAATAACAAGAAGAAAACGATCAAATATTTCAGTTTGATCATTCGATGAATGTAAAGAACAATTGATGAGATCTGATCGAAAAGATTTTCTGAAAAATGATTGGAGCATAATTAGCGGAAACATTAACGATTCATAGAACTGGTTCAAGGAAATCCGATGAAAAGAGTCCTATTTCTGCTCTAAAAATTCTCATAACGAAAAGAAAGAGAATTTGTCCCATTTTAGAAATAGATATTGGTAGCATCGTGACTATTTATAGTTGATAAAAAGACATATTTTTCCGCATGCTGCGAGAAACAATTATTAATGTCGTTTCTTCCCGGTTAAAAAAAAAAAAGATGTCTTATCTTTCTTTGGTGATTCCTGCTAGGTATGAGAGAAGTATATACATGTATG
>NC_068999.1:45772086-45773631 GCF_001194135.2 Octopus bimaculoides
GTGTGTGTGTGTGTGTGTGTGCATTCTATCTTTTACTTCTCATTAGTTATGAGACTGCGGCCCTGCTGGAGCACCTCCTTGCAGAATTTTTAGTACTTATTTTCTTTTAAAGCCTGGTGCTTATTCTACCAGTCTCTTGTCGGACCACTAAGTTACGGGAACACAAAAGCACAAACACCAGTTGACAAGCAATGGTAGGGGGCATAGGCATATATATATACGGGCTTCTTTCAGTTTCCGACTACCAAATCCACTCACAAGGCTCCGGTCGGCCCGGGGCTACAGTAGAAGACAGTTGCTCAAAGTGTCACGCAGTGGGACTGAACCCTAAGTTTGTTGGGAAGCAAATTTCTTATATATGTGTGTATATATACTATGATATATATATACAGCTGACGTACCCAGTAGTTCCCGGGGAAGCGGGGCTTATCCCTTGGTTACGTTCTTTTGGAACACTGCCTTGAAGGGTGTCAGTCGAATGAATCGATTCTAGAACTCCGTTCTGTTAAAGACTCGTATTTATTCTATCGGCCTCTTTTGTCGAGCCGCTAAATTATAAGTGTAAGTAAGTGCGCCCTTTTAAAGCCTAGCCAGGCTCATGGGCCGGTTTCCCGGTTTCAATGGCGTATGTGTTCCCCTCAGCTGGATGGGGCGCCAGTCCATCGCAGGAGCCGCTAAATTACAATGACGTAAACCAGTAGTTCTCAACCGTGTTCTATATGGTCCCTGAGGGTCTATATAAGATATCTGGGGTGGGGTCCACGCTACAAAATAGTAAATTGGGTTCCACAATAATGTTTTAAGGGCTACAGAAAAAAAATTTGCTTTCGATATATGTATTGGTATGTTTTGCAAGAAACAGCTAACATTTTACATAATTCAACCTACACAAGTGAATGTTTGAAAAACTAAATAGGAATTTTGAAAAACATTTCTATAAAACTAAGTTTTAAACATCGTATGGTTGTGGGGGTCCACCAGAATAAAACAGTAATCAAAGGGGTCGATAGATAAAAAATGATTGAGAACCCCTGACGTAAACGAACAAACATCGATATTTTGACGCTAAATGCGAGGTAACAGCCTTTGTGTGTCTTTTGACTGGCTAATATAATTGATATTATCAACAGCATATTATGACTGGTCCTTAGGTTATCGACCTCCGAAGTGAAACCAATGTCAACTAAAGTTACAAGTCATGCAGAGAAGTTAAAATGGCGTCACTAAATACTGCTTGTCATTCTATCCGACACCCTGCTTCTCCTAATTCTTTGCTAAATAATTGAAAATAACTCATAGCGTTTTATTTCAAGTGTCAGGTTAACGTTCTAAAATCACTCTTCTTTTCATTACACCAGCAGGTTCTTCACCCCCCCCCCACCCTTGTTTTTTCGCTTTTTAACCAGCCGCAATGTGGTAGGTAAGTATTAAGATGGGCCGTCCAAAATATTTTGTACTATTTCTAGGAAGCCATTCTGTCGAGACTTGCAATAAAATGTCTTCATATGCACATTTACTTTTCGTACATTCATAAAATGGAATTTA
>NC_068999.1:45773819-45775532 GCF_001194135.2 Octopus bimaculoides
GAGGAGGAGGAGGAGGAGGAGGGGGTAGAAATGAGCTGTAGAAATGAGTTGCGACGTCACAGGTGCCAAGCTGTATTGGCCCCTTTGCCTTTCCCTTGGATAACATCAGTGGCGTGGAGAGGGGAAGCCGGTATGTATGGGTGACTGCTGGTCTTCCATAAACAACCTTGCCCGGACTTGTGCCTCGGAGGGTAACTTTCTAGGTACAATCCCATGGTCAGTCATGACCGAAGGGGGTCTCAGCATGCCTCATCTCTATTGCATGTCTTCCTAGCAGCGCTTCATAAGATTACTAATCCTGTCGTATAGAGTCGAAATTACGTGGACCTACCACAGTCATTTGATGTAAGAACGTTTACGTTTGTTTCGCTCGTTACACTCAGTTGCGCCTTGTTTATACTGTTTCATTGACAGGTTTTAGTCTATTCCATTATTGGTCATCAAAGCACGTCTATACATACATATACAGAAGGAAGCGAACAGGCAGAATCGTTAGCAAGCAGGACAAAATGCTTAGCGGCATTCCGCACTTCTTTACGTTCTGAGCCCAAATTCTGCCGAGGTAGACTTTGCCATACATCCGGGTCGATAATAATAGGTACCAGCTGAGCACTGGGGTCGATGTAATCGACTACACCACACCCCCGCTCCTGAACTTGCTGGCTTTATGCCAATTTGAAATCTATATAGATATATATATACACACAAATACACACAAACGCGCGCGCGCGCACGTACACATATACACACACTCAACACACTCACAAAGACTGATACATCCGCACACACGTAGATATATTCCCTAAGTAACAATTTAAAACAAATATATTTACATATAACCATACATACCCATCCATATATATATATGTGTATGTACATATGTATACATACTCACATACATACATACATACATACATACATACATACACACACACAGACACCCACATTCTCATTTGTATATATTCATTAAGTGAGAGTTTAAATGAACTCAAAATATGTTTACATCCACACGCTCACATACATACGTAAATACACACCTATATGTATACATATATACATACACACATTCGTACACATTCATACATACACATCTACATGTAGACAAATATATTACCTACATACATACACGTATCAGTGTATGTAAGTATCTATGTGTGTATGTGTGTGTGTTTGTGTTTGTGTTTGTGATAGACAGACAAAGACGGATCGATATATTTACGTATATCTATAGGTTATTAAATCGTTAATAAAATATTTGTTGTATTGAAATAAATAAGATTCTCAGAATTACAGACTATTAACCGCAAACAGTGAAGATCTTATTTACGTTCACCAGTACGAAATGCACCCCCCCCCATACACTAAACAAATACATCATACATACATATATATACATATCTATCTATCTATATATATATATATATATAGAGAGAGAGAGAGAGACAGCTGAGTGCAATGTGTTGCCAAAGGAAAACTATATTTGTCGCAAAATATGACTAGATTGTTAAAACACCCACATTGCTAGAAATAAGAGCTAAAACGGTCTAATGCTGTAGTTAAATCACATAATTGTATACATATGGACTAACAGGGACTGTAATTACCCCAAAACACCGGTCGAGAACTCCCTATACTGATCGGTCAGTTTCGGCTATTTCCGTCGCCTCATCAGTAGGGAACGCTCAATTCGGCTATATATATATATATATATAT
>NC_068999.1:45776056-45777286 GCF_001194135.2 Octopus bimaculoides
AAAGAACTCCATCGACCCGGAGAGCATTCTTAACTCCAGGACGGAGGTCTTCGGATCCTGCTTGCACTTCAAGAAATTCCTACTGGCTGACGTCCTGGGGTCCACACGCCAAAATGGTCAATTAATAGCTGTCAAAAGGACAATCCCTTGTTACTGACATAGAATAACGAAATCTTTTCCTCTTCCATTTTATAGAGAGGCCACTTGCAAGATTGGCCATAGGTCAACGGGTTTTAAGGTCTGAAGAAATGCAGTAACCCAGAGTAACCCCATAGACCGGCCATAACTATATATACTCTACTGGCCTATAACTTAGAATGTGTTTCTGCAGTTGGCTAGCGTCCTATCCATTGGGATATTTTTCTCTTCATTTTGTTTTGAAAACGCAGCTAAACGTCGGCATTATAGGTTTTTAAATAAGTAACCGGATTAGTCGTTAATTTTATTTTCTTTAAATGGTACAATAAATAGTGTTGAACCTCATTCTACTTAACCTATTTTTCCGAACCACAATTGCTCTCGATATTAACTTTCCGTTTTTTAAAGGTCTTAGCTACTTCAGAGTAGTGTTCTTTGTAAGTTGGATGTTATATCGATTACGGAATACGAAGGAAGGTGTTACAAGCGCAATCTTAAAATAAATGAGGATGTTATAGGATAATTTCTAATAAAAATGAACGGGGGTGTGAACACACGGAGTTTTATCACCGTCAAAAGATGGAGGAGATATGCTGGTATCAGTTATTGATCACTTATAATCGTTGGTTTATTAAAAAATATATTTGGACAACATGATAATATCTATCGGTGAACGAGTTAGAGATATCGCCGATATTCGATTATCTTCATGTAGGCTGGCACATTTAAAGGAAGAAAGCGATAAATAAAAGACCAATATCAAATCAGTCTTCAGAAATATTCTAATATTTAGACCAATACTTTCCACACTTCTTCTTCTTCTTCTTCTTCTTCTTCTTCTTCTTCTTCTTCTTCTTCTTCTTCTTCTTCTTCCAATATCGATTTTCTTATATTACAGAGGCGCAACACCTTAGCTTTCTTGCGTGTTGAGGTGGTGGTGGTGGTGGTGGGTTTGAGGAACTGAGCTTCTATGGTGTTCATGCCTTTCCCAATAATACATTATTGACGTCAAGGAAAGCAGTGCTGGCAGAATCGTTGGCATGCCGGACAAAATACTTCGCGGCGTTTCGTCAGTCTTTTTACACTTGCAAA
>NC_068999.1:45778038-45780864 GCF_001194135.2 Octopus bimaculoides
AAAAGACAAATGCTACAAGACCTTTCTAACGAAATCCGTTATTTTCTTTTTGTTTTGTATTTTGTATTTTTTTGGTGGGAGGGGGGTTCTTTCCGTCAGAAACGTTGCAAACCAATTATTGACCAAGCGTAAAAAAAGAAAAGAAAAAAAGAACAAGCCTGCAATCAACGGATCCTATTGTTTAACAAATTGCCAAATGAAATAAATGGATAATCAAACAAACAAACAAGCAATGTCTAGCTCTCGAACACTTGTGGCTCTCAGTTTACTGTGTCATATCTTCGCGGTTATCAGAGCGAGAGACCGACAAGAAGCCTTCATTTTCAACAGCTGGCTTGTTCAGTCCTAATGTGACACAGATGTATTCGTATCGCCATATTGTATAAACAACTTGTGTGTATGTGTATATAGGTTGTGACGAGCGGTGGGGGCGCGCTTGGCATTTTATTTATCTTAAACAAAAGGCCGTTACAATATGTGGCATTTGATGTCGTCAATTCATTTTTTTCTCTCTTTCTCTCCTACTCACTTTTTACTGTTTTCTTCTTCTCCATCCTCACTCTCTCTCTCTCTCTTTGGTTCGGTTACCGTTGTAATTACTATCAAAAGACAATCGATTGTCTTTGATGTTGCGGCTTTTAAAATTTTTTTTTACACCACGTCACGGATGCGATATCAAAATTCGATATTTTCAAATGGTGCTGGGAACGAGTGGTCGGGCGGATTGTATCCAATCAATAACAGTGACGTCTGAATTGCTGTCAAGATATATAAACGGTTGAGATGTTTGAATGGTTGTCCGTCCACACACACATACACATACATATATATATATATATATATATATATATATATATCTGTGCGACAAGCTGGCAGAATCGTTAGCGCATCGAAGACAAACGCATAGCGATCTTTCGTCTGTTATTTTACATTCTGAGTTCAAGTTGCCTGCTAACGATTCTTTTCTACTCTAGGCACAAGGCACGAAATTTGTGGGGAGGGGGGGGGTCAGTCGATTAGATCAACCCAGTACACAACTGATACTTAATTTATCGACCCCGAAAGGATGAAAGGCAAAGTCGACCTCGGCGGAATTTGAACTCAGAACGCAAAGACAGACGAAATACCGCTAAGCACTTCGCCAGGCCTGCTAACGTTTCAGCCAGCTCGCCGCCTTAGTCGAAACGGGATAAATATTGCAAATATACTTCATCCGTATCTTTAACAACTCGGCCATTTTCATCCTTTTCCTTTCACCCTTTCAGGGTGGATAAAGTAAGTACCCGTTGAGCACTGGGGTCGATGCAATCGACTTAACCCCTGCACCGAAATTGCTGGCCTTGTGCCAAATATTTGAAATCAATACACTCCAGGTATTAACGCATCGAACTGGTAGAATCGATAGCACGCCGGATAAAATGCTTAGCGACATTTCGTCCGTCTTTACGCCCTAAAAACGTCAGTGTTATTGAGGCTCATGTCCTTTTTATTCCACTGTAGTGCTACAATGCTATAACATAAATTATTGTAGTGTAGAATAAATAGTTCTCTTTTCACCATTAAAATACATAAAATTCAACAAAGACAAAACATTATTGAATAGAGTTTTATAGTTGTGAAATTAATCAAGCATTCATTAGAGACAGGCTGTTTCTGAGATGTACAAATATATGTCATTATGTGTGGCAACGAATTAATTTTGTTTAGATATCAAGCCATAATTAAGTTAATAAATATTCATTACTAATGAAAATTCATATTTGCTAATGATATTTTGCTTTTATTTCTGCTCATTAGGGAGAATATGGAAACGGGGAGGCATAGGGTGGAATTGCTTCGAGTCACTACTGAGTTTGACTTCGCCTTACTTCGTCAGCAAATCGATAAAGAAAAATACTGCCAACATAGCGAGTTCGAATTGAGCTGGTTGTATTTTTCTCCAACTGAAAAAAATCAGCTGTATGCTTGATCGAGAAAAATCGATTAAATCAGTTCAATGACCTGAATATTTTTACAAGATAGATTTCTTATTTGAGAACAAGACATGAAATAAAAGAAATAAATAGAATGATGTCTGTCTCTTTATCAAGAATTCTTTTGCAAAAAACAAAAAAAGGCAGTGTAAGTGAAGGGAATTATTTTTTTCAACGGGGAACAGAAATCGTATAGCAACTCCAAGTGCTGAGAACTCGAGTATTGATGTTTATCGTTAACCACTACTAACTAATATATATGCTATAATCGTAAGTCCTGAGGTCTTTAGTCGATGCTTCTGATATGATATCACATGTAAGAAGCATAATGGTTGTAGCAGACATCTCCCTTGTGTTATCTTAGTGAAAACTTATCGATTGATCACTCTAATGGACGCCATTGTTGTAGAAAAAGAAACGCAAAAGCTCTCCCCCGTTTTTTTTTTTAATATGCATATACATACGTATGTATGTATATATAAATGTATATATATATATGTGTGTGCGTGTGTGCATGTATGTATATATATACATACAAATATATATGTATATGTGTATGTATGTGTATGTATATATATAATTTCATGTGTGTGTTGAATGCGTCTCCTCTTCAGTAAATATAGTTATTGTGATGCCATTAGAACGTGCGAGAGATATAGTGGATCGTGTTATAAGGTCATTCCGTACCAAATCAGTAGGAACCCTTCGAAACGAACGGCCAATACGAGAATATAATGAAATAAATGGTAAAGGGCATTGCACTATCTTTTCATGGTTCCTCAGTTCATATATGTCTGTCTGTCTGTCTATCTATCTATCTATCTATCTATCTATATATATATATATATATATA
>NC_068999.1:45781661-45782026 GCF_001194135.2 Octopus bimaculoides
GAGCTTTCTAAATTTCAGAAGCAATTTGTAAGGAATCGTATGATGTTCGAGAAGGTTCTTGTATCGCATCTGAGAAGATGTGAAGTTATAAGCAGCAGCAGCAGCAGCAGCAGCAGCAGTTGTAGCTGGCTACAACGTCGTTCCGTAGGAACAATAGCAGCAACTTCCTGCATAGATCAAGAAGACGCGTGTCTTTTCTCACCATCACAATGTATGGTAGAAGATAAAAGCGAAAGACATTAATTCAAAATTGTGCCTAATCAAGTTTCGAAACCAACGGAATGCACATTTATATCAATAAAACATCCTTGTGATGCTGGTTTTCAAAAACGTGACGTAACCAAACTTGCTGGTTAATATATATA
>NC_068999.1:45782554-45785565 GCF_001194135.2 Octopus bimaculoides
CCGACATGTTTGGATCTGGCAATTGAATATCATGTCTTCGATGCTAGATTTCTGAGAGTTGTGTTTTCTTTGAAATTCCTCTATACTATTTGCCCCGTTGCTTTATTGGCTGGCCAAGATTTGGCCAGCCAATATTATTATTACTACTACTACTACTACTACTACTACTACTACTACTACTACTACTACTACTACTACTACTATTATTATTATTATTATGGGTGGGGTAATATCCGAGGAATTTATTTCACACTGATCAACAGATTTTTTTTTTTTATGTGATGTAGAATTTCTCTCCTGGTGATAATGTGTCCGATAATTATTTAATTTCAAGACTCAAACATTTACATAGAATTTCTGGTCGTAGAATTTTTCTTTCTTATCTAATGAAAAGTGGTGTATTTAATTTGCGGATAGAGAGAAAAAAAAACCTAGCTTTAAATAATGTTTAACGATGTATTTAATCGGCGGTTGAAAAGTATGACGATGAATTTATAGAAGAGATATTGGTTCGTAGTGTAATTACCTTGCAATGAAATTGTAACTCAATGAAATTATAATCACTGTATTTACGGCGATATAATTAACCACGGTCATTTTATAGCGAATCAATAATTATTACGTAGCACACTTTATCGAAGAATTTGTTTAGTTCAAGTGCTGCTAGGAATGAAAAAGCCTAATGTTTCAGTTCATATCCTTCGTCTGAATGTGAGGGAAACAGAGAGGACGAGACAGAAAAAGAGGGAGTAAATGTGTATGTATGTATGTGTGTGTGTGTGTCTGATGGTTTTCCTTTTCGTGACAAGCTATTAAATGGAAAATGGAATAAAGTCAATTTTGGTTCGTGAAGATACCTTATTATAACAATCCGTTTTAATAACCAATAACGAATTGAACTTGAAATTTTACAAAATTCTTGTCAAAAACCAATCAGATCTTGTCTTCACTTTCTTTTTTTTTTGTTTTTGTGGTTCCGCAAGATAAATGAAAACTCATCAGCTAATGAGATTGAAGGAAGCTGGCATACAACGATACGTTTTAAGTTACAACAGCTGAAGTAGAGGCTTGCAAATGCATTATATGAGATAGCTGTTGAACGAGTGAATTAAAATGGCCGTGAGCGCATAATGTGTCGACACATTAACTCATATATTTGACCTAAAAACACACAAACCAGACATAAATGTGTAATCAATGTATTATAGGAAATATATTCTCATGGCCTGGTTAAGTCATAACTTGTCCTCTGTCGGTTTCGACGACGAGAGTTCCAGTTGATCCGGTCAATGGAACTGCCTGTTCGTGAAATTAACGTGCAAGATACTCAGGGCTCCACAGACACCTGTGGAGACACACTCGTCCTGCGTAATAACGGTTCTGCCAGTTTGCCACCTTGGCAATGATAATAATAACTGCGGGCCTTGTGTCAAAGTTTGATACAAATATTTGTAGATAATAAAACATGACCTTTACGATAGAATGGAATGGCTATACTGTACTCTAACATATCAAGTAAGTTTTTAGTACTCTGTGTTGACATTTTTTCATCTCATGCAGTTTGACAATACTGGGTCGTTTCAATCAACCATACACACAGTCTCTCTCTCTCTTTCTCTCGCCCTCTTTCTCCATATAAATGTATGTATCCATCTATAAATCAATCAGTCTATCTATCTATCTATCAATCTATCTATCTATCTATCTATCTATCTATCTATCTATCTATCTATCTATCTATCTATCTATCTATTTATATATCTATTTATTTGTCTGTCTATCTTATAAAATACAAGTGTTATACTTAACGGCGAAATCAATATTAAAACAATGAGATTTTTTTTTTTAGATATTTTAAAACTCTATAGCTTCCTCGCTTGTCTGCTCTCTCCAAACTAACCACACAGATACTATTTCAAATCGAAATATAGTCACTAATAATGTTAGACAACCACGAACGAATGGAACGGAGGAAGGGCGTTAAAATTTTACAGAATTCAGTAAAGGATCTTTTCTACAGTTGACCCAAATCTTGTGGGGGCAGACTAAACAGAATATTGAATTTTCTGTGACATATTGAACGCACTGTGATAGCTTACAATCGATGACCTCCATTGGTTCTTTTTCATTTATTCGTTTTTTTTCCCTTCATGATTCCACAGATCACTACATTATCTCATTCCTGTCAATATCAAGAACGGTTGTGATGAATGAGACAGCGTTTAGTAAAAACCATTTTGAGAATGATTGTTTTTTTTTATTCTTATCGAACAAAAACATAAATACCAATAACGTGCAAGCAATAAGTCAATCCACCTCACCGCCCCCTTATAATAGTGTATCTTTTCCTACGCTATGGCCAGCACTGGAGAACGTCGATAAAATTCCAGTGAGTCTGCACATCAGTTTCAATTTCCGTTTAACAACGATTTCATATCATTTAAGTGGCGATTGCATATGGCAAAGCGTAAACGTCACAAATTTGGAACCTTTCTTTTGTCATTTTAAATGGATCATTGGACGCTAATTTGATGCGTAGGTTGTTCAGTTGATCGAACAACCAAATAATTTTGATGGCAGCGCACATCATGTATACGAGTATGTATGTATATATGTATGCATGCATGTATGTATGTATGCATGTATGAATGTATATATATATATATATATATATATATATATACACGCACATTTACATATATATATACGCACATTTACACACGGACACACACACACACATACATACATATATAGATGTACATGTGTGTGTGTATGTATACAGAGTTGGCCAAAAGTCACCCGGCAGTAAATAAAAATTCCATAAATACATAATATTCAATTTTATTTCTTCATTCCAATTATGAAGTCGCTCAAAAAGGACTTCAGTTTGAACAATTTTCATGATGTTTCGTATTTGGATGCTTTTATTAAATTCATTCAGTTGGTAAATAAATAAATCTTGGAATTAAATGGTTTTGATTTACTGTCAGGTGACTTTTGGCCAACCCTGT
>NC_068999.1:45786118-45787306 GCF_001194135.2 Octopus bimaculoides
GAAACAAATAGGGGCTGCAATAAGGGTGGAGCACTTGCAGAAAACAGCACTGCTTGGAACCGCTCGAATACTCCGGAAGGTGCTCGAAAAATAAGGGGTGTTACCTTAGTCCACTGGTAGTGAACAGCTGACACTGTAGTACCTTTCCAGCGTTAGAAGCTGTGCAAAGATAATATGATAATATTTATAATAATAATAATAATAATAATAATAATAATAATAATAATAATAATAATAATGAAGAAGAAGAAGAAGAAGAAGAAGAAGAAGAAGAAGAAGAAGAAGAAGAAGAAGAAGAAGAAGAAGAAGAAGAAGAAGAAGAAGAAGAAGAAGAAGAAGAAGAAGAAGAAGAAATAGCAACTCCAGTACGGGATGAGTATGATTATGCTGATGAAGTAGATATGCAGTAATGGGACAAAAAAGAAATTCTAAAAGAAAAAAAAAAGAAAAAGAATCTTAGAAAATAAGATAATAAAAATAATCACCACTAAAAATAATCACCACTACCACCACAAAACAACCATCTGCTACACCGAAATGTTTTAATGAATAGTATATAATTAGTGACAAATGTTACTGCGATATTTTTAATTAGACTTTATCATAATTGTATGAATGACATCCGTGCGCACATACATGTCTACATAATATATGTGTGAGTGGGGGAATGAGTACATTATCAATGCGGATCTATTGAATTGTATAAACGTATAAATAATACAAACAAATTGCGTACACACTTTTATGTACATTCATTTAAGTATGCGTATATTATAAGTATTGTATGTATGTATGTATGTATGTATGTATGTAT
Source organism: Octopus bimaculoides (assembly GCF_001194135.2). Taxonomy (NCBI): domain Eukaryota; kingdom Metazoa; phylum Mollusca; class Cephalopoda; order Octopoda; family Octopodidae; genus Octopus; species Octopus bimaculoides. The sequence continues at coordinate 45,786,933 of NC_068999.1, forward strand.
GTATGTATGTATGCATGCATGTATGTATGTATACGAGTGGGTGCTGAAAAGTTCATTGACTATAAGAGTATCTTGAAAAGCTAGGCTGGAGGCCCCAACCTTCCGAGTTCTTTTACAGGGCTTAGAAAAACAGGACTGCTACAATAAGGGTATGAATCTGAAAAAGGGAATATGTTGAATAAAATCAGGGCTTAAAATTTGGAAAAAAGGTTTTGTAAGGGATTATAATGCTATCCATGTATAAGAAACTCCTATTTTTTACCTAATTTTTGACAAAAAAAGGGTTCCTGAAACACGTTAAAAATACGGTAAGTGATCCTCCTGTATTTTCTTTTACCCAAAGCCAGGAACTTTTCAGCACTCCCTCGTATACT
>NC_068999.1:45787873-45789251 GCF_001194135.2 Octopus bimaculoides
GTAAGTGATCCTCCTGTATTTTCTTTTACCCAAAGCCAGGAACTTTTCAGCACTCCCTCGTATACTTAAAACGGTTAGACTCGAACAGAAAATCGTCCGATAATTGCCATTTCAATGGAAATTTTGTTTTCATTATAAAACACATATTGCTAGGTTTGAGACCCAACTACACTCTAGCTGAGAAATATAGAATAGCTCATAGGTAATATAAACGTCCTAAATTCAGTAGCGGTGTTAATGAAGATGTTACGCGTTAATTTAATGTGCTAAACTTATCTTTATAAATGTATATCGAATTATACATAGATATATACAAGATTTACACAGATATAAGAGTTAGAATTTGTGATCCTCCCGCGGACCTTTTTCCTTGGAAATTCTTCCACACCCCTGCCTTAAAGCAACAACTAAGGAAAATTACCCAGACACACGTTCTGGAAGGAATATTAAATAGCGAAGTTGTTGCTAAGAAATCTTGGATATAATTTTGTATGGTACAAGGAATATGAAAAAAATAGTCTGCTGTTGTGGCAATCGATTATTTGGCTAATTGTGAACGCCATATTAAGTCAATTAAAGTGAAAATATTTACGATTATTTGATGTGCTATTGTATTTTAATTATATCTTTAAAATCAATTACAGAGATGTAGTTTCATAACAAGTGTTTTGATTTGTGGTTGAGGGCTGAAACCAAAGCGATTGCAGCGTAGAAGACATAAGTCAAACCATTTAGAAACACGAAAACCGTCAAGTTTACTTAAACACGTGTGAAATTTCACTGGTGACTGCCGTTGCTGTTGTCGTCTGCGGTTGTTTTCAGAGGGAGAGACAGAGAGAAAGAGAGTTTGCTAAGAAATAGAAGAGAGGGAGAAATTCCCTCCAGGGGAGAGAACCACTGAGAGATTTTTTCTTTCATTTTTTTCTTTTATCTTTTTTGGCTTTATTATTCGAGTGAGAGACAAGGCGGTGAGCTGACAGAATCGTTACTACGCTGGACGAAATGGTCGGCGGTATTTCGCCCATCGCTACGTTCTTAATTCAAATTCCGCCGAGGTCAACTTTGCCTTTCATCCTTTTGGGGGTCGATAAATTAAGTACCATTGAAATTCTGGGGTCGATGTAATCGACTGGTCCCCTCCCCACAAATTTGAGGCCTTGTGCCTATGGTAGAAAGGATTATTCGAGTGAGCGGACATATGAAAGAATATTTCTATATAATTCAATTGTTTCCTGTTTTGGATGTTTTTGTAGCTGCTATTAAACATTTATTTGTAACATGATGTCAAGATTTTCGTCGCTCGAAATTACGACCAGGTCGCTGACAAAAGATTTTGCTCCATCTCTCTCTCTCTCTCTCTCTCTCTCTCTCTCTCTCT
>NC_068999.1:45789440-45791504 GCF_001194135.2 Octopus bimaculoides
CCTCTCTCTTTCTCTCTCTCTCTTCTCTGTCAGATACGAGGTTGCGGTTTAGAGCGACGAAAATTTTGAGACCATATTACAAATAAATGTTTAAACGAATTTAACGGTCTTTGTGTGTTTCTGAACGAGTAACTCATACACTCCACGCTGCAATCGCCTTAGATCAATACCTACAGTTATTGGCAAACGTTCTTACAATTTCGACATGATTACGTAGTCTCTTTGATGAATTGCATCTTCACAAAACAGGATTGACATAGTTGGATAAATTTTCTCATATAAAATGGCGTATGTCACATTTAAAATATGCAAAAATTTAGCAGAATAAATGCATGTGTTTGTGTATGTGTGAGTGTATTTGTTTGTATGTGTAGGTCTTCTCTCACCCAGAGTTTAGCGTATATCTGTACATGTACGCAGCTGCTTATACACACAAAGTTTCCTTCTTCATGCCAGTTGTGTTGTCAAACAACAAGGCGAGGAAATTCGGGGGCCAATACAGTGCGGCAGTAGTGTAGTCACAGACGTTGCCATCAGAAGGCAAAGTGCTGAAACAGATAGAGAATGGCGTCTCTTTCAACTATGTAATAATGGTTTGAAAATTTGTCGCAGGGTAGCAGTTTTTTGAGGGAGGGATAAGTCGATTACATCACACCCCCCCCCACCCCGGTAATTGACAGGTACTTACTTTATCGACGCCTAAAGGATGAAAAGCGAAGTCTACCCGGGCGGAATTTGAACTCAGAACGTAAAGAAGACAAAATACCGCTAAGCGTTCTGTCCGACATGGTAACGATTCTGTCAGCTCACCGCCATATTGAACTTTCTAGTAATACAGCCAATCCCCTGCCCTTAATTATTACTCGTCTTTTTATCGAACACAAAAAAAAAAATAAATAAAGGCAAAGTTGACCTAGGTTGGATTTGAACTCAAGGTGTATAGAATCGAAACATCTTATCCAACTCTCAAACGGCTCTGTTACCATCTCGATTTCTTTTCGCTCTCCATGACTTAGAAAAACCGCAGTGACCATGACCTATTTAAATGCCTCCGAGACTAAGATAAGGAAGAGAAGAGGTTTCTTACGGACCAGAGACGAGGTATAGATGTTTTCAATACAGTAAACTCTGCTTAAAACACCCGAGAGAGAGGAATATAAATTATTACATCAGCATCGATGTTAGTGGTGTTTATATCTCCTAAATAGTAAACAATATAGCTTTTGTAGAACCAGGTCCACTGAGGACGCGTACTCTTATTTTACTTACTAATTGGTTTTAATCCCAGAGAAATTTGGGGAAAAGAAATTTCGTTGTGCCCCACATAAGCAAAGCTTTCGAGCGTGACTGGCACACAATTTCTATCAAAACTATCTGTCTTTGACCTTCATCGATTTCTCGTCTCTGAAATCTTCGAAATCTTTAGCTTCCGAACAGATTTTACCATCGTGACGTGAGTTGATAGCACTCTATATAGCCCTCACTCTATCGATTCTCGTGTAACCTGGCATTCAGTTTTTATCCCCCACATTTCTTTTTTCTTGAATGTCAACGACCACCTTGCTGTCATTCCCAGCAATGTTCACTCTTATACAGGCGACATCACTCGTTATTCGTTACTTCTAACATCACTAAGTGCTATGCGTAAGCAGCCAGACACATTATGCCAAATTAATGAATATTTCGAAAATAACCTGCCATAGAATCATGCTAATCTTGTTTATTTCAACAGTAAAAACGATATAATCAGAGCATTTAACAAGAAAAGATTAACTGAAAGAAACCAGTCGTATATATGTATATATATATATGAGTGTGTTTGTGTGTCTGTGTTTGTGTCCCCCCCCCCCAACAACATCGCTTGACAACCGATGCTGGTGTGTTTACGTCCCCGTAACTTAGCGGTTCGGCAAAAGACCCCGATAGAATAAGTACTGGGCTTACAAAGAATAAGTACTGAGGTCGATTTGCTCGACTAAAGGCGGTGCTCCAGCATGGCCGCAGTCAAATGACTGAAATGAGTAAAAGAGAAAAGAGTATACATATATCTATCAATCTCTCTCT
>NC_068999.1:45791514-45793397 GCF_001194135.2 Octopus bimaculoides
TATATATATATATATATATATATATATATATATATATATATATTTATTTATTTGAGAGTGCGTGCTTGTGTATGTATGTATGTATGTATATACACTTATATTTAATTGAACGGTGTATGAAGAGATAGAGGGAGAGAGTTCGATCTTTGCTTGAGTGTTTGATTGCTATGTGTATTTTATTGAATCTCTCTGGTAATGTACAGATATAATTAGCAGCAGGCGCCATTTAATTATCACGTGTGTCGGTTAATTATGAAATGCAAATTTCCTAAGCTAAATACAGTCCAATCTATTAGAAAATCAACTTACTTCGGTTGTGACAATTATTTTGCTGTACTTTTTAGACTTCTCAGCAACGTGTCTGACAGTCAAATGATAATTTGATAAAAAGTTTTTAATCAAGATGCTACCTAAACGCCGCCAGCTAGATAATTCAGAATGGCGGCGACTAAAGATTGAGGGAAATAAAATGCTTGAAGCGAACTGCCGACAACGAGACGTTGCAAAATAGAGGCAAGAAAAACTTGAAGAAAATAGAATCCGTGAAGAGATTCTTCGAAAACAAGAAGCACGAGAAGAGAGACACTAAAGCGTCATTTCGTCTTTTTGGCCTTTCTTTACCTTTTTTTTTTTTTTTTTCATTTAAATATGAAGTAAGTCCGCTGAATATTGCTGTTTCGAATCCCAAGAATCATCGGCTGGTTACTCGATTTCCACGGTGTATAAGTGACTAAGATCATAACATACAAATATATCCTACTAAACAGGCTGTCAGTCCATCGGGGAGTTTCTCTTTTACAGCCGAGTGGACTGGAGCAACGTAAAAACGAAAGTGTTTTGCATAAGAACACAACACACTGCCTCGACCAGGAATCGAAACCGCGAACTCCCGATCTTGACTGCAATACGTGAACCGCAAGGCTATACGCCTTTCCTTCCCATCTAACACTTCCCCAATTCTATTTTTCTTTTCTTCATTTTTTCCCCCTTTCCTTTCCGACTGTCGTTTCTTTTTTCTTTACTTCAAATTTCTTCCTTCATTCTTTTATACTCAAGGCACAAGGCCCGAAATTTTGGGGGAGGGGGGAGCCAGTCGATTACATCGACCCAGTACGCAACTGGTACTTAATTTATCGATCCCGACAAGATGAAAGGCAAAGTCGACCTCAGCTTGAATTTAAACTCAGAACATAACGGCAGACGAAATGCCGCTATGCGACATTGATTATTAAATTCTGTCTTTCAGATTCCATTTCTTATGAGTTGAGAAACTAATTAAGTAATGTACAGAGATAAGGCTCGTGGGCCGTTTATTTCTTCTTTGATGTAATTGATATTTACACACATACGCGCACACACCACCACCACGGGCTTCTTTTAGTTTCCGTCTACCAAATCTACTCACAAGGCTTTGGTCTGTCCGAGGTCATAGTAGAAAACACTCGCCCAAAGTGCCACGCAGTGGTACTGAACTTGGAACCATGTTGTTGGGGATCAAACGTCTTACTACACAACCACGCCAGTATGTAAGGACAAGGATGGATAGTACCAACTAAAATAAATGTCTTCAACCTCGTGTTATGCTAAGTTTCGAAATTACGTTAAGGGGACACTTGTCAGTGGAATACTCGGCACTTCTGCTGATTATTGAATAACTTGATGATCATCGTCGAAAGCGACGAAGAACCCATCATGTATGTTTATGCATGTGTGTGTCTGTGTGTGAGAGAGAGACTGCGTAAGTTTTGTTAATACCACAACGTGTAGACGTGTAGCTGCGATAGGAAATTTTAAGGATTTATGCATATTCATCACTCTAAATCTATAGTATGTTTTACATAGTCATACGTGTGTGTGTGTGTGTGTGTGTGTGTGTGTGTGTG
>NC_068999.1:45794436-45796175 GCF_001194135.2 Octopus bimaculoides
ATATATATATATATATATATAGGCGCAAACGTGTTTGTGTGGTAAGAAGCTTGCTTCCCAACCACATGGTTCCGGGTTCAAGTCCACTGCATGGCACTTTGGGCCAATGTCTTCTCCCATAGTCTCGGGCCAATTAAAGCCTTGTGAATGAACTTGGAAGACAGAAAATGAATGTGTGTGTGCGTGTGTGTGCGCCTGTGTTTGTTCCCACCCCACTAAAGCTTGGCAACCGAAGGTGGCTGAAATATTGAGAAATCTGCCGTAATTCTATTCAGATTACAAGTTCAGGTTATACCTGTAATTAATGGGTCCCTGAGATAAGTAACACACTACCTAAATACCAATCTTGAAAAATTAAGCTTCTCAAATCCAGAAAGGAGAAAACTGATTTGAAGACTACAGAGCCAATCCATCAGTGGAACTGTAAAAATCTGTAAAACTTACCAGAAGTTTATCATTTAAATATATATGATCATGTCTAGATATGCAAGTATTTGCTTGAGAAGACATACATACATACATACATACATACATACATACATACACACACATACATACATACATACATACATACATACATACATACATACATACATACATACATACATACATACATACATACATACATACATACATTCACATTTATACCAAAAATATTTGTGAGTAGATTCTTTAAGTGACAATCTGGAAAAAAAAAAGAAACCAACCAGCTAACATGGACATTTCAAACACAATTTGTATGGAGAAGAATAAAAATATGCAAGACATTTCTTCAGTTTGAAATGTGACAGTGTTTTTGTTATCTACGTTCCAACGAAAGAACTTTGTATATCTTTGTCAGAAACCTTATAGAAAGATGTCAAGTAATTAAGAAGATAAGAAAACACATACATACATACAGACAGATAGACAGACAGACAAACAGACAGATAGATAGATAGATAGATAGATAGATAGATAGATAGATAGATAGATAGATAGATAGAAGGACTTTTTTCCTATTAACAATCTGCCAACGTTACAGAGTGATTCATCGGTCGAGGTTCTCGTGTAATGGCTCTTATCAAAGTGCCGAAACTCTCGGCCATTGAGTCACTCTGCAACTTCTGCTGATTATCAATAATACAAAAATGTCTCCTCGTGTTTTGAACTTTATTTTACTGTTTGTATCACCTAACCTATAATATGCATACATTGCATATTATATCAAGTAACATGCATTGCAATTACAAGCCATTAGTGGAATCGTAAAAATATGCAAAACATTCCAGAAATTTAGAATATATAATGTACATATACACACGTATATACATGCCAAAAGATGTGTATGTACATATTAATCAAAATATATGGATGATTACACGCAATGTCATGTAGACAGGCACGCACGTCAATACACGGATTGATAGATATACATAGATGTATGTACGTACGCATGTATGTTTGTATGTCCTTGTATGTATGTATGTATGTATGTATGTATGTATACTTGATTACCAGATTTATGTTGTCCAAATTCCAGTGAGAAAAAAGAAACCTTGTTTCTTGGTTGAAAAGAGTTTCCGTTTTTTGTTGGGGTTTTTTTTCTATGAGAAATTGTTAAAATATAACCATAGAAACACACATACATATACATATATACATACATAGTTTATACAGACATATGTACATAAATACATACATAAGTACATACGTATAAATATGTATATATATATATATATATATATATATATATATAT
>NC_068999.1:45796392-45796950 GCF_001194135.2 Octopus bimaculoides
TATATATATATATATGTATATATATATATATATATACACAGAAATACATTCATGTATACATACATATATTTATGTACCTATATAAATATATATTTACTTACATATAATACATATACTTACATATATACACATACATACACACATACATGTATGTATGCATGCATGTATGTATGTATGTATGTGTATTTGTGTGTGTGTGTGTGTGTGTACGGACACACACATCCGTACAGTTACATAATGAAATGGTAGCATTATAAAACAAAATGTCGATAGCGATATCTTGAGAAATACGATTCATTTGCAGTAATCACGCGAAGCATTGTCGTCACTATGGTATTACTTCTCGGTTGCCATGGAAACCGATCATTTTATTTGAGGTAAAATACTGAAATAATCACCCAAAATATCCATAGCATTCTTTCACTTCGTTAACGATCGTCTTAATGCCGTTAGTAAACAATCTTGTAAGACTTCGGTCTATAGAATTTATTCCACCACCACCACCACCACCACCATTACCATCTCCACCACCACCACCATTACCATCTCCACCGTTAC
>NC_068999.1:45799786-45800858 GCF_001194135.2 Octopus bimaculoides
GGCTGTGTGGTAAGTAGCTTGCTTACCAGCCACATGGTTCCGGGTTCAGTTCCACTGCGTGGCACCTTGGGCAAGTGTCTTCTACTCTAGCCTCCGGCCGACCAAAGCCTTGTGAGTTGATTTGGTAGACGGGAACTCAAAAAAGCTTGTCGTATATATGTATATATGTATATATATATATATATATATATGCATGTGTATGTGTTTGTGTGTCTGTGTTTGTCCCCCCCCCCAACATCGCTCGACAACCAATGCTGGTGTGTTTACGTCCCCGTAACATTAGCGGTTCGGCATAAATGAGACCGATAGAATAAGTACTAGGCTTCCAAAGAATAAGTCCCGAGGTCGATTTGCTCGACGAAAGGGAGTGTTCCAGCATGGCCACAGTCAAATGACTGAAACAAGTAAAAGAGAAAAGAGTAAAAGAGTATATGTATGTATACAGGGTGGCCATGAAGTCACGCAGTAAGCCTGCAATATGTGAAATTGCTAACATCCTCTTTTTTTTTTCATCTCCTTTCACAACTGCCGATATTACTGACAAACCCATCCTCATTGGATGCAGGCAGACAATCAACAAGGTGGGGGCAAGGTAATGGTGTGATGTGGGATTTGGCACAATCAAGTAATTGGACCATTTTATTTTGAGGTCTCTGTGACAGATAATTCGTATCTGAGCATGCTTGGCGACAAGATGGTGCCCCACGTGCATTCACTTGAAAGGAGAACTCCTGTCTGGTTTTCAGCGGGATGAGACTACACCCCTTTATGCGTTCATTACAGGTTCGGGATTTTCTGAATGAAGATTTTCCAAGGAGATGGCTAGGGCGTCGCGGGCCAATCGAATGGGCACCACGGTCACCAGAATTTAACTCCCATGAACTTTTCTTCTGAGACTACTTTCTGGCAGAGTGAATTGCGTCATGGTGCTGCTTTTCTCACAAACGGTGCCCAACTGACCCTACTGTACTATGTTGTCAGCAAAAATCACAAACAAACAATGCACATGCGCGAAATTAAAAATATAAAATTTACTCATCGCACCCTGTATGTAAATATATATATATATATA
>NC_068999.1:45802623-45803850 GCF_001194135.2 Octopus bimaculoides
TCAAAATAAGCAACAAGGTAATGCAGTACGATCGTTTCATGCAACTCCATTTAATTGAACAATGCAATCATGAGATCAATTTAAAAGGCAGAGCAATCCTCGGCTGCACAAAGACATAGAATCTAAATATGAAACATCATGAAATCGTTCAAACTGAAGTCCTTCTTGAGCGGACACATTTTTCCATTCGATTCCATACAGAATTACAGATAGTATTTATGGAATTTTGATTTGCTGTCGGGTGACTTTTGGCCAACCCTGTTTGTACATGTATATATATATGCGTTCCGAGCTCAAAAGCTTCTGAGGTTAACTTTGCCTTTCATCCTGACGGGTTCGCTCGATAAAACAAGCTGAACACTGGGGTCGATGTAATCGACTGAACCCCTTCCCCGAAGTTGCTGGCCTTGAACCAGAATTTGGAATTGATATATGTAATTGAGTAGAATATTTGGCTGTAACAAACGAGTTGTAAAGTACTGCTACGAACAATAATCGTATTTACGACGATAGACACGTTTCACCAAATTTACATAATGTTTCGAACAAGGAGGGAAAACGTGTAATTTAAGTTTGACTAAAATGTTAAATAGTGTTCTGCTAAAATTTCGTCCTGCATTTAAACCATTATCGTTTGCAGAAGCCAACAAATAACGAAAACGCTTCGATGAATGGTATTACATTGGAGGAATGATTAACACAACAATACAGGTCCTAGAGGAAGGCTGTAATTATTTCGACTGTGTGTTGTAAGAGAATATTTCTCCATCTTAAATCTGTATATTTTGTAGACTGAAAGGAATCATTCAAAATGCCCAGAAAAGAAACCGTAGAATTCTCTTGGATTACATTTTTTTTTGCGCGGGGGAGTGACTAAGTGAAACGGCTTACAAAATGATTAAACCCGAAGTGATTCGTGTTTAAAGCAGAAACGTCTCGCATGTAAAGAAAAACGTATTTAACACTTTGCCTAGCATGGGAGTCACCGGTGACTCTCCACGCAATGTTCTTAATATACGAGGATTCGGCTGAAAAGTTCATAGGTTGACCGAGATACTCTCGTGGAATGTGACTAAATGAGATTTATATTTCAACATAGTCCTCCTTGCGGAACACATACTTCTTCCGTCGGATCCTATTGGTAAAGAAGAATGCAGTTATTGATAAGAGTTGAAAATAATGCATGGAATACTTCAGAGTTGATGACTTTTTTTTTTTTTTTTTTTT
>NC_068999.1:45804633-45805736 GCF_001194135.2 Octopus bimaculoides
GTGTGTGCGTGTGTGCGTGTGTGTGCGTGTGTGTGTGTGATGTGTGTGTGTATGTGTGTGTGGTGTGTGTGTGTGTATGTGTGTGTGTGTGTATGTGTGTGTGTATGTGTGTGTGTACATGTGTCTACGTGCGCGCGCGCGCGTGTGCGTGTGTGTGCGTGTGTGTGTCGGTGTGTGCGCGTGTATGTGTGTGCATTTCTTCGTGATACATCAAAATGAACTGCCTGCTTGAGTAGACATCTATGTACATACATACATACATACATACATACATATTTGAGTGGTAAGAAGCTTGCTTCCCAACCACATGATTCCGTGTTCAGTTCCACTGCGTAGCGCCTTGAACAAGTGCCTTCTACTATAGCCGACGAAAAACGAAGGGACTATTTTCACAGCTTAAGTTGACGTAAAGCGAAGGGACTATTTTTTTTTTATGCTAATAGTGGTGAATAATCCGTTCGCTTCACGTCAACTTAAGCTATGAAAATAGCATTTCTTGAATCAAGTTACATTAAATAAGCCAGATTATAGTTCGTTGTACCTTCTAATCAGTGTACTAATAATAACAAAGCCGTTATCTATCACGAGTGTGCTATAAATCTAAGCAGGAAAAATGAGGAGGTCGCAGGGATGAGGCATTTTTTTGTCAGCAGACGGTAGATGTGTGTGGAGGGAGGGCGCACGATTATTAGGAAAATGGCTGACAATCTGAAAATCTGAAGAGTAAGCAGTTTTTTTCTCCCCGCAATTAAGGTCAATAAGTAGGAGCTGTGGCATAATTGCAAAGCAACATATATTGCACATACATACATACATACATACATACATACATACATACCCTGCTGTTGATGTTGAAATTCCAATGAAGGAGCCTTGGATCTAAGTTAGAGACCGGTTCTTTCTCTATTGGCAAGAAATCTTGAAATGAAACTGAACAATGACATACATACATACATACATACATACATACATATATACATACACATGCAACATATATACATATATAGGGATAGACAGACAAGATAGCTACATGCATATGCATACATATAGAAAGTTAGATAGATATAGATAGATATGTATATATGCATGTATATATATGTATA
>NC_068999.1:45806607-45808130 GCF_001194135.2 Octopus bimaculoides
AAAATATATTAAGTCTTGCATTAAAAGATCAAATATGTCGGCGCAGGTGTGGTTGGGTAGCAAGAAGCTTGTTTTCCTGCCACATGGTTCCGCGTTCAATCGTTGAGCAAGTGTCTTCTACTTGTTCCTTGCTTTTTTTAAATGCTCGTTGAAAAGTGTCAACGAATCGTTCTGCTTGCCCATTTTATCTCGGGCCGAGAGAAAAATGTGCTTGCTTGCATGCATTTTGCAGAAATTTTCAACTGATAAGTTATTCTTACTGGTGGGACAGCCATTTTTTTTTTTTTTTTTTTACAGTACAGTCTTATGGGGAGGTCCCATAAGTCAAACAACTCTATCCAGTCCGTACCGAACAGATTGGTTGCATTTTTTAACACAAAAACTTTTGCTCTACAGATTTTGTCACGAAATGTAATATCACTTCACAATGTAATATCACTTCACAATGTAATATCACTTCACAATGTAATATCACTTCACAATTTGTCTACGAAGTGTAGTTTTCCACCTGCCACGCCTCGTGCAATTTTCGATGGTTTTCTTAACGTAGGTCTCCCGATTCTTTTCCACATATTAATAATCGAAATGTCGCTACCAATATCTAGTAGTAATTTGATATTCACTTCGTTTACTTTTAGATGTGTAAATTTTCTCTTTATGGTGTCGTTTCTACTTACCGTTGAGAAAAATTTAGAGTTTTTATGTTCGACCTTCCTATCTTTGCTTTACAATGTGAGCACTTGTGTCCTATTTTTTGGCAACTGTAACATTTCCGCGTTTTGAAAGGACAGTCCTTCCTGAAATGTAAGGCTCCATATCCGTAGCATGGGTTTGGTCCAAACATTTTTTTCTTTCTCGTTTATTCCTTCCCGGTCGACATGCCTGTACTTGTGAGAAATCTTTCTCTTCAATTTTTTTAATGATAGATAGATAGATAGATAGATAGATAGATAGATAGATAGATAGATAGATAGATAAGTGAGACAGACAGATAGACAAATAGATAGATAGATAGATAGATAGATAGATAGATAGATAGATAGATAGATAGATACATACATACATACATACATACATACATACATACATACATACATAGACGGACAGACAGAAATATATAGGCAGGTAGATAGGTATAGATATGGAAATATATATCCATATATTTATACGCACTCAAATGCGCATATGAATGTGTGTATGTACGTATATATGCGTGTGAATATGATTGCGTATTAGAGCGTGTGTTTGTGCATGTGTGTACATGTGTGTGTTTAAGAATATGCAGTTAGTTAATACGAACGCAGTTCGTCGTCTGCTTTACAAACGTCGCCATTCTATTTATAATTGACCAGATGTTAATTGATTAAATTTAGATTGTTTTGATTTTATTTCACAACGACGTCATTGTGGAAGTGGTAGCTACTTCTTCTTCTTCTTCTTCTTCTTCTTCTTCTTCTCCTCCTCCTCCCCCTCCTCCTCCTCCACCTTCTTCTTCGTCTTCGTCTTCTTCTTCGTCTTCTTCT
>NC_068999.1:45808140-45809744 GCF_001194135.2 Octopus bimaculoides
TGGAAGTGGTAGCTACTTCTTCTTCTTCTTCTTCTTCTTCTTCTTCTTCTCCTCCTCCTACTCCCCCTCCTCCTCCTACACCTTCTTCTTCTTCGTCTTCGTCTTCTTCTTCGTCTTCTTCTTCGTCTTCTTCTCCTCCTCTTCCTCCTCCACCTTCTTCTTCTTCTTCTTCGTCTTCTTCTTCTTCTTCGTCTTCTTCTTCTCCTTCTTCTTCTTCTTCGTCTTCTTCTTCTTCTTCTTCTTCTTCTTCTTCTTCTTCTTCTTCTTCTTCTTCTTCTTCCGTACCTCTTCCTTTTTCTTTTTTTACTGCCTTGTCTTCTCTTTCCTCTTCATTTTCTTCTCCTTAGCTTTCTTTCGCTCCTTCTCAATTTTCATTCCTTCCCTTTTTTTTTTCGTTCCCGACCTCTTCCTTTCCTTCCCGATTTCTTTCTTTCATTTTCCTTTTCCTTATTTCTTCTCCACTTTCTTACTTTCTCGTTTCTTTCTTTCTCTCCCTCTTTCTTATCTGCTTTCCTTCTTTCTTTCCTGCTTTATTTCTTCCTTTCTTTCCCTCTTTCTTTCCAACCTTCTCTCTTTCTTCCTTCCTTTTTTCCGTCATTTTTTTCTTTCTGTCCTACTTCTTCTCTCTCTCTCTTTCTTTCTTTCCTTTCTTTCTGTCTTTCTTTCTTTCCTTCTTCACTTCCTATTTCCTTTGTTAGTCATTTGTTTGTTTTATTTCCCAGAATTACAATCGTTTTATTTGTTGCCAAACAACTCATTCAATCGTTCTCAATCGTTTTATTTGTTTGGTAAAAAGAGTTCCAGGAAATTCCCGTCTGTCTGTCTTCTGTTCACAGAATAATTACCGTTATTGGCATCAATTGGAAAATCGTAGACCATGTCTCAAAGGTTCTAAATATCATGAAACAACAACAACAACAACGATAATCACAATAGGAAAAAACAACAACAACAACAATAACAAAAACAACAGCAGCAGCAACAGCAGCAGCAACTGGTGAAGGTGTAGTTAGAACGGGTGGGAACTAATAGAAATTCGCCAATCTATTGGCCTTTAGTTGTTTTCGTTTACTTGTGATCATTTAGGGTGAACTACATGTCCGTCCTGTCTGATGTGATTTGACATCTACATTTGGTACCTTTTTTGCTTTAGTGAAGGAATGGTGAGGAGTAGAAGAAGGAGGAGGAGGAGTAGAAGGAGAAGGAGAAAACGCAGGAGGAGAAGGAGAAGGAGAAAACACAGAAGGAGAAGGAGAAAACGCAGAAGGAGAAGGAGAAAACACAGAAGGAGAAGGAGAAGGAGCAGGAGTAGAAGGAGGAGGGGGCAGAAGGAGTAAAAGACGAAGTGAGAGGAATTTCAAAGTATATTTCACTCATTAAAAGTAATTTTATGATCAATTAAATTTCGCAAACTTTTACTTAGACATGCCCACCCCTAAAAATGGAACAAAATTAAATACCAGCACTTTAAACTGACATTTCAGATTGTAACCGAACGGAAACGGTGAATTTTCGTAGCAACTCCTACACCCCCACGCCAGAATTCCCTGCCCCACCCTTCCCAGCTCTCTCTCCCACCACCACCACTTCGCTCTTCCTCGTTC
>NC_068999.1:45812543-45813242 GCF_001194135.2 Octopus bimaculoides
GTATGCATGCATGTATGTATGTATGCATGCATGTATGTATGTATGCATGTATGTATGTATGTATGTATGTATGTATTAAGAGTGAGACTATTCTTGGCAGATGGCGAAGTCAGATGGGAGGGAGTGGGAGGAAAAAATGACTCTTTTACTCTATGTCAAAAGTCCTGTAATCGATTATCATATATTTAGAGAGAGAGAGGGAGAGAGAGAGAGATGGAGAGAGAGATGGAGAGAGAAAGGTGATGGAGAGAGAGAGAGAGATGGAGAGGGAGAGAGAAACGTAAATTCATTTATAGAACCTATGCAATGCAAGAACACAAAAACATCATTTATTCCTTCAACAACAAACAACAACAACAACAACAACAGCAAGACCAACGACGAAGCCGACAACAACAGCAACAACAAGACGAAGATTGGCAAGCTGTTAGATTTGAATGGAATCCAGATTATTGACAGGTGTGGAGTTGATATACGAAGGCAGGTATGCAAGCGACTGGTAACCTACTAAGGCAGCTGCGTGGTTATTAAGTTTAAATGATGCGGTTGGAATTCGTGGAACGAATTAATTAATGAGTTGTGATATCATGTCTGATTTGAATGAGTTCAAAGTACTTCCGTTGTGTCCGTTTTCTTTTTGTTTTTTTTTTCTTGACCGGAAGTGTTCGGATTTAAGAATGTTTCTCTTTACCAAGAAGG
>NC_068999.1:45814161-45814728 GCF_001194135.2 Octopus bimaculoides
TGTGTGTGTGTGTGTGTGTGTGTGTGTGTGTGTGTGTGTTTCATTCATCTGAGACAGTATTTATATTGAATGGATACAGCGGTGCGCGTGAGCGCTCGCATGTGTGTTTTTTGTGAGATTCTTTGTAATAAATCGTTTTGGGTGCAGCTGATTGTAGAAGTTCGGATTAAATTTCCTTATCACGAGCGCGACCACAGCACACACACACACATATGTCCATGAGCATATACATGTATTTTTACGTATCTAGATATTTCGCTTACGCATAGCGATAAATAACCTGGTGTTAGAACTCAGTATAGATATGCTTATATACTTCAGAACGAAACATCAGTCGAGTACTGTATGATAATAAGAAATTCGAATGACAAAGTAATAAACAATTATGTTATGACCTTCATTAGCTTAGAGCTGTTTCTGCTATCAGTTGCAATGCACTCATAGGTGAATGCTTGATCAGAGCTTTATGCATGAGCTGCAACATTCATATATATACATACATACATACATACATACATACATACATACAAACATATATATATATATATATATATATATATATATATA
>NC_068999.1:45815365-45818158 GCF_001194135.2 Octopus bimaculoides
AGGAAGAACAAGAGGGGTAAGGCGAGATACGTAGTAGTACAGGGGAAGAACAAGAGGGGTAAGGCGAGATACGTAGTATATGTATTAAGGGCATTACTATACATAAATGTCTCACGCTAGAAGGCACTCTTAAAGTCAAAACTACCATAATAAACACATTGTACCGAACGCGAGGGAATGTAACTCTCGAACCGAGCCTTTTAAAAACAGATTCAGCCACAGATCATATTATTTCATAATTAGTGCACAAAATGCACTTTTTAATCGTCAGTGCATGCATGATCAAGACATATAAAAATGAACAAAAAAATCAACCTACCAGACGAACACCAAATGTATCCAGCATAGTACATAGAATTGTTCACACTTATATAACTATGTCAGAGGCTGGCTTTTCGATTGCATCTCGGTACACGTGCTTATTCAGAATAAAATTCAACACTGAATATATTCTGGTTAAATTTACAATTTAAAAATAGGATAAAAATAATTCTTTATAAGAAATCAACAAGTAGTTAGCGTGAAAAAATTCATAAGGCAGAATTTTATAAATTATTCCCTTTAAATATATATTTTTAATATATTTAAAATATGTTTTTAAAAGGCTCGCTTCGAGAGTTGCATTCCCTTGCGTTCTGTACAATGTGTTTATTATGGTAGCTTTGACTTTAAGAATCCCTCCTAGCGTGAAGCATTCATGTATAGTAATGCCTTTAATATAATTAAATAAATATAAAGAGTATAATTAATAAATTTTTCCCTTATGAGGATTTTCACGCTAACTACTTGATAAATTCTTATAAAGATTTTATCCTATTATAAAATTGTATATATATATGGTGGTCGGTGGTGATGATGATGATGATGACGACGACGATGATGATACTTTGTCTTCGTTTTGGGATTGACGAATAACTACAAAAAGATAAATAAATAAAATAAAAAAGAACACATCAAAAGGCACGAGGTATGACCCGGTACTGGAACGAAATTTAAACCTTGTCCGTTAAATTGGTTATTATTACCTTTGTCGATAAGGTGTTATCTATCTTCAAAGATAAAAAACGTTTGATTTAATTTCTCATTGTTCATTGTTGTTTGACAATAACAAATTATCCTCGTCGTATTATCAAATCTGGAGCACAGATATATAAACCTTACTGAGATTCTTTGATATGAAATGGGGCAGCGTAGTGTTTTTGTTTATGTTAAGTGATTCAGACAAATATGTTTCTTGTCTTGTCTAGGTCGACGGCCGAAAAGTCATATATCCAAAGTGTTCAAAAAGTCTCTTCGCAATAAGTGTTCCTGTTGCAAAATAGATGTTTATAAGATGGTATAGGACTACAAAAGAATATATTAGACTTTACAAGACATTAAAAGACTTTATAAGAGGTGTTGAAAGTGTCGTCCTTCATTTTCAATACGTAAGTTGACACTTCTACATATGTTTCGAAATACATATTGGAGAAAAAATTCACTGCGGAGAGACGGAATTTGAACTCAGAACGAAAAGACAAACGAAATGCAGCTCAGTTATTTTTCTCGGCGCGCTAACGATTCTGCAAGCTCACCGCCTTACACACACACACACACACACACACACACACACATACGTAATACTGATAACGTGGAATAAAATGTCCTTTAAGTATGTCACGTGCCAGATCACATGGCTACTGCAAAGCAATGATTAATGATGTGACATAAAGTCTGCATTATAAATTCCATCCTCTTAAATAAAACACACTCTTTTTAATCAGCACTCAGCGTGACATTAAGTAGGGGAATATATATTTTTAGTGGGGGGAAGTCTTGAATGATTTATGTAAGAAATTTTCAATTGGAATCTCACTTTTAATTGGGGCAGAAACAAAAACAAAAACAAAAACTAACATCAATTCCTAGAGACGCTTAAAAAGGGGGAGATAATTTCCTGAAATTAAAAATTAAGCTCAAATTTTATTTACTTACTTGAGGGGGATTATGATCTTTGAATGCCAAATGGCAACGATGGCCATGTTTCCGCCTTAATAGGAACTCATCAGCTTAGTATAGTTAAGTCATGTATGCATTTAGAATTTAATCACACCGAGAGTGGGAGTCGATAAGAAATGTACCAGTTGAACACTAGGGTCGATGTAATCAACCTACCCCCTACCCCGAAATTGCTGGCCTTGTGCCAAGATTTGAAACCAATATACAGAAGTAAGAATAACCCATAATATTTAGTCAGTAAACTTTGCATCCGGTTCAAACTGGATGTAATGCGCACCCAATGGAGACTGTTTTTATTTCAAACTACACTGAGAGAAAGTTATCTCTGAAAGATGAATCAAAGGTGACGAATGCCTCCATCGCCCTGGGGCTTCTGCGGTCAACACTTGTACAGAGGAGGCTTCGACATACCATTGTTATATGACCATCACCAACGAATGTCACTTTTCTTTATAAGTGGTTCATATTATTGCTGTTGTTGTAGTGTTTTCTTTTTAAGCTTTGGACCGAATCTGTACGAATCACAATTTGTCGTGCCCCACTACACCTACCATCACCACGACAGCTCAGCAAAATCGCCACTTACACTAACTTTATTACCACCACCACCACCACCACCACCACCACCAAAAAAGCCCATGTTAGCACCATTATAGGCAGTAATTCACAACAGCTGTTACAACTGGCCCCTAGTAACATCAATACCGCTGCTTCTACTATTACTGCACGATCACTACCCCCACCACCACCACCACTACTACTACTACCACTACTCTACAACTACTACTACTATTA
>NC_068999.1:45820353-45820746 GCF_001194135.2 Octopus bimaculoides
ATTATGTATACATATGTATATATATATAGTCTTTCTTCTTCTGTTTCCTCTTCTCCTTCTTTCTTTCTTCTTTCTCTTCGTCGTCTTCTTGATTTCGTTCGTTTCGTTCTCTTTCATGTTGCTGCTGTTTGCTGTGATCATTGTTGTTGTTGTTGTTGTGGTTGTTGTTGTTGTTGTTATTCTCTGTTCTTTGCTACGTACGTACGTACGTTACTGCACATAATAATACGCACACAACACACACACACACACACACACACACACACACACACACACAGAGGCAAAAACTCCCATACACACACACATATATATATAGACATATACACACAACACACACACACAGATATATGTATATATATATATATATATATACACAGACAAAAACTCCCATAC
>NC_068999.1:45822727-45824684 GCF_001194135.2 Octopus bimaculoides
ATATATATACGACAGGCTTCTTTCAGTTTCCGTCTACCAAATCCACTCACAAGGCTTTAGTCGGCCCCAGGCTATAGTAGAAGACACTTACCCATGAAAGTTTATTTTATTAATAATTTTATTAATTTTTTTTCCTCTACATATTTCATTTAAGTACATATTTTTGATAAGGTTTATAAACAACCGAAACATGTAAAATAAAAACATTTTTTCAATGGTTTTATATAAAGAAATTTAGATATATCTAATTTTTTAAACAGTAGCATTTTCGTTCTTCTTTTTCATAAATGTCTACTTACTCAGGTACTATTTTGCCAAACCGCCAAGGTACGGTGATATAACCAAAGGAACACCAGTTGTCAAGCGATGGTGACAAGCGCATACACATGCATACACTCATACATATACAGACATGCACAAACACACAGAGACGAATACCAACATTTCCATTTGGTATACTTGGACAATTGTTGAAAATCCCTTCGCATGGAACCATTGGTTGCCTTGTTAACCTATAAGTAAAATATGCGTCAAACAGAAAAAGAGTGTGTGTGTGTGTGTGTGTGTGTGTGTGTGTGTGTGTGTGTGTGTGTGTGTGTGTGTGTGTGTGTGTGTGTGTGTGTGTGTATGCGTGCGCATGGGGGTTATGCAGAAGCTAAAAAAAACGAGACGTGGTGAAAGAAGAAAAACAACCAACAGGATATATTAAGTCGACGCTGAGGAAAATTAGAAGAAGTCTTTATCGTTTCGAGCTTATGCTCTTCTATGGAAAGGAAAGATAAGAAGAGAAAAAATAGATACAAAAGAACAAGTGAAATGAGTGGCAGACATATTTACAACGGGTTCCACACCAAATTCATTCAATGAGTCATCAGTCGGTCCGGCAGAGCTACAGTAGTAGGCATTTGCCTAAAGTGCCGTGCAGTGGGGCTAAATCCGAAACCACATGGTTGCAGATGGAGCTTCTCAACCACACGGCCGTGCATACATACGCCTATTGCAGTCTCCGTCAACACGGTTTCACTTAGTAAAGTCCAAGGGTGACCCGAGCACTAGAAAAGAAAAAACAAAGAAAAGCCTTCCCCACAAAACCGAACGTGGGACCGCGTGGTGATTGCGAAGTGAATATGTTAACCATCCAGAGTGCTGGGGGGAAAACACCTAATAGTGGTGCCCCAGTGTGGGCGCAATCCACAGCCTGAATGGCATGTACTGCCATGTGGGTGTAGCCGGTAGTTAAGCGTTGTTTAGAAAGGCTAAATCTGAAGTAGGTTTGTGACTAGGACACATATATAAACGGCAAGAAAACCAATTAAACTCACTAATCTGTTGATAAGAGAGACGGAGTCGGATTTATCACATATTGAGGTCGTTTGCACAAAGCGTTATAAAATAAGTACAACACGTATACACACACACATATATAGGCCACGTATACACACATATATATAAATATATATATATATATATATATATATATATATATATATATATATATATATATATACTTACGCACTGCTTAAATGCCACACAAGTTCACATATATCTGGCAAACCACACATACACAGACCACATACGTATACTAGCTACAAACCACGCTCACAAGACACTCGTACACGTAATATCTCTTACAAACCACACACATGCGTACTCGACATGTATATATTACATATAGACCACATGCGCGCGCACGCACACTCGCACACCCACACACATACGTACACTTATCTGCGCCGTTTGGTTAAACGTAAAACTAATTTCACTTAAATTCTGAATTCTGACTTCGAACTCCTCTCCGGCGTTCTCCTCTTCTTCCTCTCCACAAACGATCGCCATTGCGTCTCTATTTCTCTTTCTCCCCCTCTCTCTCTCTCTCACTTGTGAGTATCTATCTATCTATCTATCTATCTATCTATCTATCTATCTATCTATCTATCTATCTATCTCTCTCTCTCTC
>NC_068999.1:45824893-45826219 GCF_001194135.2 Octopus bimaculoides
GACAATCACTATTGACTTCTATGCGTTCCGATAAACAAAGCGATTAGGCACAAGTCTGACAGAATAAGCACTAGACTTGGGATCGATTTGTTTGATAAAACCAAAGATTCTCAATCGGGGGGCGTGAGGAGGCCACATGATCCTTTGGCGTCCATATAAGATTGAGTTGCTAAAAAGGATCTGCAATAAATCGGATGTACATCTGCAATACACAAAATATCTTAGCAGTTCTTTCCTACATTCCTAATCAGGGACGGACTCAAAGGGTGGGGGCCTAAGGGAAACTTACCCCTTCAAGAAAAGAAGTGTGCCCTTCTAAATAATGTTATTACACCTTTTTTTTTACTGGAAGTGTATTCCCTTCTGACCTTCTGTCCCCACTTCGGAAAATTCCTGGGATCGCGCCTTTCTTTTTCTTTTACTCTTTTACATGTTCCATTCATTTTGACTGCGGCCATGCTGGAGCACCGCCTTTTGTGGAACAAATCGACCCCAGGACTTATTCTTTGTTAGCCTAGTACTTATTCCATCGGTCACTTTTGCCGAACCGCTAAGTTACGGGGGACGTAAACGCAACCAGCATCGGTTGTCAAGCGATGGTGGTGGGGGACAAACACATACATACATATATGTACGACGGGCTTCTTTCAGTTTCCGTCTACCAAATCCACTCACAAGGCTTTGATCGGGTCAAGGCTGTAGTTGTAGAAAGCATTTGCCTAAGGTTCCACGCAGTGGGACTGAACCCGGAACCAGTTGGTTGTGAAGCAGGTTTCTTACTACACAGCTACTACTGCGCCTAATTAATAATTAATATTTAATTATAAAAATACAATAGACTTTTTCAAAAGCTTCAAATGGCTGTAAAGGATCCAGTTCAGTAAAATAAGAATCAAAAAGGTTTATGGTTAAGAAAATGGTTGAAAAAAACATCTGACTAAACCTTTTTAGGGAGCCTAATGAACAAGAACCCAGATCGACAAGGTTAACGGAGCAGAAAGGCTTGACAATGTGCTCGTTAATGTATAATCTACTGTTTCATTTTATCGTAGTATCGTTTATAGAGAGTAAACAGCACGTAGGTAAGTAATTTATAACTGATTAGAAGATAAGACAATAAATATGTTTAGAGCCGGCTTTCATGAGGCGACAGAACAGCACTCGCCAACCAACTGTGTCATAAAAACAGTCGTTGCGTCTCGTAGTTAATCTCTTTGATAATATAATACCATTGACAAACCTATGTCTGCGACTCTGTACGTGTCTGTGTGTGTGTGTGTGTGTGTGTGTGTGTGTGTGTGTGTGTGTGTGTGTGTGTGTGTGTGT
>NC_068999.1:45828560-45828911 GCF_001194135.2 Octopus bimaculoides
AAAGATAAAAAAAAAGTTTACATCAAGCAATTTTTTTTTTCCGTAGGATTATAACGTTTTTATTTTTTATTTTTTTTGCACTTTACATGACAATGCAATATGGCGTATGTGTACGTATGTCTACGTGTGTGTGTGTGTGTGTGTGTGTGTGTGTGTGTGATGACAGCAGATGTTCAGGTGAACGACACAGAATTAAGATACCTAACCTTGAAACACAATACAGATGTACACACATACAAATGCATACATACACACATACAGATATACAGATACGTATAACAGACGCGCGCACTCACACACACACACACACACACACACACACACACACACACACACACACACACACACACA
>NC_068999.1:45834406-45835093 GCF_001194135.2 Octopus bimaculoides
GGTAGACGGAAACTGAAAGAAGACCGTCGTATATATGTATGTGTGCATGTATATGTTTGTGTGTTTGTGTTTGTCTCCCCAACATCGCTTGACAACCGGTACTGGTGTGTTTACGTCCCCGTAACTTAGCGATTCGGCAAAAGAGTCCGATAGAATAAGTACTAGGCTTACAAAGAATAAGTCCTGGGGTCGATTTGTTCGACTAAAGGCGGTGCTCCAGCATGGCCACAGTCAAATGACTGAAACAAGTAAAAGAGTAAAAGAGAGTAAAGAGTATGTATGTATGTGTATGTATGTATGTATGTATGAATGTATGTGCGTGTATGAGTATGTGTGTGTGTGTGTATATATATATGTGTGTTCGCGATTATTTTGTGTCTGTTCCCACCATAGCTTTGATTTGTTGGTTTGTTTACGTCCCCGTAACTTGCCAGTTCGGAAAAAAGAGATTGATTGAATAAGTACCAGAATTACAAAAACCGCGTGAATAGACGGGGAAAAGAAAGAGAACATAAAGGTACCAGCGATAGATCGGGGCTTGTGGGGTCGGAGCTTGTGGGGTCGGAGCTTGTGGGGTCGGAGCTTGTGGGGTCGGAGCGTGGCCTGATCATCGCTTCATTTGTATTGTCTATGTACTGTTAATATCATTCGATTTTTTATATTTTATATAATTTTTAAAGTCATATT
>NC_068999.1:45835560-45836794 GCF_001194135.2 Octopus bimaculoides
TAATAATAATAATAATAATAATAATAATAATAATAATAATAATAATAACAATAACAATAACAACAATAAAGGTACCGAGCTGGCAGAATCGTTAGCACGCCGGGCGAAATGCTAACGTCTCTGCCGCTACGTTCTGAGTTCAAATTCCGCCGAGGTCGGCTTTGTCTTCCATCCTTTCGGGATCGAGGGATTAAGTACAGGTTACGCACTGGGGTCGATGTAAGCGACTAGTTCCTTTCCCCCAAAATTTTCAAGGCCTTGTGCCTCTAGCAGAAATAATAATAATTATTATTATTATTATTCCGGAGAATATTCTGTCCAATCACCAGCAGCAAAATCAACGCGGCAAAACTATTTCAATATTCTCTCGTGACTTATACGAATGGCCGGTTGGTTACATGAGTTTTTTAGTTCGTAATTTAGTTTTTTTTTTAAATACGTACATTACACTTCTAAAGAAATGAAACTAGATTTCAGTTTTCCCTTCCATTATGAAAGGGATTCGCACATAGATGAAAAAGAATCGTTTGCAAACGTATTTCAACATCGTATACCTGTGTTTATATGACTGAACAAAGATCAAAGCTGTTCTCTTACTTTAAACTACAAACTGCGCCTTGAAGATTATTATCCTACTAGCTGACCCCCGCGCCGTCAAAAATGACGGCTAATTGTAGTATTTTATATATAAAGACGAAAGATAGAATATGGATGGTAATTCAAATTAATACACTTGTCTATGTTGTCTAATGGTTGTATTTTGAGATGTGACATCGATCATCGTTTGTTACTGAAAGAACGCTGGTTCACACATACAAACATTCACATACTGCCCTTGTACACGCACACACATACACACATATAACTCATACAGAGTTGAAATGCTGTTTGATTTTTTTTCTTTTCAGCGTTGAATGTTCACATTGCTCCCCACCCCCCACCCTATACTTACTCAGCGTTGAAACGCTGTTTGATTTTTTCACCCTAGAATTTCTATCATCCCACTACCAAGTTTGCTATCACCCCTTCCTTCCTTATTCATCTATCACCCCTTCCTTTCTCATTTATATGTTGTAACGGAGAAAAACACGAGTATTATTATAGTAGATTGTTTCTTGTCTAAATGTCTAAAATCTATAGAGAAAAACTAAAATACAAAATTGCTTAAACGGGTACATAATACCCTTGCCCTTGCAATTTTGTTCTTTGAAGCCCCACCCTTTTTTTTTTTTTT
>NC_068999.1:45837402-45840782 GCF_001194135.2 Octopus bimaculoides
TTTTTTTTTTTTTTTTTTCTTCTTTTTTCACAGTTTGTTCTAAAGAGATTACGCTCGTAACATATTCCAGCATTTAAAACATCACACCTCTGAAAAGTAATTAAGCTTTCAGCAGTCTTCGTTATACGTTTTATCTGCAATAAATAGCTTCTTGAATGAACGCCATTTTCTTTCACGCCTTAAGCGTCGGATTTTTGCTTTGCCACCTTGCCGTATGTTGGTGAAATGATCGAAGCTCTTCCGATGGCGGAACCGTTGGGGTTACTTTAATGTTCTGTGTACTGCAGTGTCTGTTCACTACGCTGTGAAATGGCCCGCACTGTCTCGCTGAGACCTGAACTGGTTTTATGGTAAGAAGCTTGCTTCTCAAGCAGATAGTTCCAGGTTCAGTCCCACTGCTCGGCCCCTTGGGCAAGTGTCTTCTCCGATACCCTTGGGCTGAGCAAAGCCTTGTGAATGGATTTGGTAGACAGAAATTGAAAGGAGACTATCGTGTGTGTCTGTGAATATATATATATATGTGTGTCCCACCACTGCTTGACAACCGGTGTTGGTGCGTTTACGTCCCCGTAACTTAGCGGTTCGGCACAATAGATCGCTAGAATAAGTACCAGGTTAAAAAAATATAAGGACTTGGGTTGATTCATTCGACTAAAAAATTCTTTAAGGCGGTGCCCCAGCATGGCCGCAGTCTAATGACTAAGACAGCTAAAAGACAGATTTCATGGCATGAATTTATTACCTGTACTTCGGGATAGAGCAGGAGTGTCGAGTGAGCTTTTCCAGTCACACCTTGATCACATTTGCTGGAAAGTACTGAGGCAAGATTTGTTTGTGGCATTCCTAAATGATAAACGAACAATTATTCGTTAAAGGATTCGAATATAAATCGATAGTATCATTTATGTATGTCATTAATAACACTATGTAACAAAATTTTCATTTTTTGTTGCTGTTGTTGTTGTATTTGGTCAGTAAGTGGTATTTTCTATTTCCTTCTAGCAAGAAATCAAAGGAATTGACTACTATCCCTCTTCAAATTTTGCTTTTGTCATCTGGACATGTTTTGAAACTGACTTATTTCCCATTACATTTCAGACAGATTCGGTACCGAGTTGCTGAAGCAGATATATCGTTATAGCAAATATTCTACTCAATACCAGATTTGCTCGCTCTCTTTGGTCATTAAGTGTTATTTCCTAATTGCTTCTATCAGATTTGCTTGTCGGTTGCTTGACCTTAACCACTTAAGCATGTCCCTTAGTGGTTGACAATATAGGCATCTCTGATAATGAGCAGGAATAGTGGGGAAGCGTCATAACCATGTGTTAAGAGGGATTCATTGGGGGTTTGAATAAATATTGTAACAAAAGCAAAGTTTGAAGGAAATATTAGCAGTTTTTCATACTTTCTAGGGGTAAGCAAATAAGGAAACAACTGTTACTATCTAAGGACAAAAACCGTGATACATAGTGTAATAAATCACTATTCGACATTATTCAACTTGATTTTATAAAGATCTTGCAGCGGGGGTAGACTGGTGCAGATAGAACGCATGCTGTAGTGTAAAAGTGGAGGTAGGCCGCGCGATAAAAGTGGTACAGAAATATTGCTTGTACCGACGAAAGAAAAGGCGTTTATCTTCAAGTTTACATCGAATTCAGAAATCGAAAGAAATAAAAGAACAAAAATATGTACTTAATCTTAACATAGTGACCCAATATGCAGTTAATTTATTGAGAAAGCAACATTTTGTCCCCCCCTCCGATGACATGATTGGTTGCTAAGAGCTACGAATGTGTAACAAAACAAAAAACGACAATACAACAAAATGAGGTGTATAACAATGACTTCTGGTTTTAATAAATAGAAGTATACAGTTGAAGAGGCCAACAGTGGCCACCCCCATTCATTCATTACAATCTGTAGGCACCATATTGTCAGCCGTAAAAACCACGAATACAAGACAAGAGCTATTCCACAGACATTAATTAATCTGTTTGTCTTTTAACAGAATTTTAATAGTTTTAATATTAATAATAATAATAATTTTAATAATAATAATAATCTATTATTTTTTTTTTTTGTTGTAATATTCTTAAACATGTTTACCAAAAAAATTGTCATTTCGCCAATTAGCCAAAACTGCCAGAAGGAGAGATTACAACGGATTCTGGTTGCTAACCTCAGTTCTAACAGATCACGTGATTGACTTTTTTTTTTTTTAGTCCACATACTAAAAACTGACTTTTTCACAATAGCAGGCTTCAAAGAACAGTCACAAAACCTATAGGTATACTTCCACCGAGATGATAAAAAAAAAATATATATATAAACAAAGAAAAACAAACAAAAAAAAGGCTATCCAATTGTAACCTCTGAATTTTTTTAAATATAGATTTCCTTGTTTGTTATTCTTATTATAATTTCTCATTCTGTAAGGAAATCCAAACGATACCGGGTGGTGGTGGTGGTGGTGGTTGTGATTGTGGTTAGTGATGGGAGTTGGGTGGGTGGTAGTGGTGGTGATGGTAGTAGTGGTGGTGGTGGTGGTAGTGTTTGTAAAAGGGGGGTTTAGAAAGACAAGGCAAATAAACATTGAAGTTAAATCGTAAAACAATAGTGAACCATCTTTCCGGGCGGAATCTTAAAATTACCTGGCAGAACACTTTAGGGTGTGTAAATTACATATATACATACATACATACATACACACACACAAATGCGTATGTATAATATCACAATTGCATACATACACACATACGTGGAAAGAGGGGTAGGAGTAGGGTTACGAGGAGCAGTAGGAGCTGTAGTAGTAGTAGTAGTAGTAGTAGTAATGATAGTGGTTAACTACTTAGAAGTGGAAGAGTTGTATGTGTGCGGGTATGAAAGTGCGTTATACTTCATATATATATATACACACATATACAAATATACATACATATATATATACACACATATGTATACGTATATATATATACATACACATACGTATATATATACGCATATATACAAACATACGAATATACACATATAAGTATATATATACATATATGTATATATACATATATATATATAAGTATATATATATTTACATACATACATATATATATATATATATACACAAATATATATATATATATACACAAATATATATATATATACAGGTACATATATATATATATACACACACACACACACACACACACACATATATATATATTGTTTATAATTATCTCTAAGAAGGGAGACTTTCTGGATTAAAATGGCAGGAGGAGCGAAAGTGTATTCAAAGGTTTCTTGAAGCTGAAGGTTGTGTCTTTTGAGTTTTGTCTTTTTCTCTTTTTGTTTTGTTTTTTTTTCTTTCTTGGAATCAGTTT
>NC_068999.1:45843347-45848512 GCF_001194135.2 Octopus bimaculoides
ATATATATATATATATATATATATATATATACATATATATATATATAGTATTTCTCCAATAAATAAATGAACCTTGAAAAATTTGTTTTACAACACATTCTGAGTTCAGAGTCTCAATATTATTATTTTTAGCATCATTATCATCATCATCATCATCGTCATCATCAATAGCCATATTTAGAATTGTCGCCCTCATGTTAATTCTAAGAATATTGATGAAAGTCCTGCAAGTATCTGAAGAACTTTGTCACAGTCAGTTCAAACATAGCTGAATACATTTTTATAAAATTTCCTGGCAAGTTTTACTGCCACAAGTGAACAACTTTGTGATCATCAGAGAGCAGTGTGAAACTTTACCTGGCAATTTCACAAATTTTATTATTATTATTATGATTTATAATTTTTTTTTTGTTCTGTTTTGTTTTGAGCTATATTAAAATCCTATATTTTAAAAAATCACATGAAATAAAAACACCGCACACCAATCAGAACACACATCATTTCTGCCTGTTCTTCTATTTAATTGTTCATTAGAATTAAATGCACTATGCCTCATTAATTGTGTTTTAAACTGTATCAAATGTACATCGAATACAAATGTTTTTAAGAGATAATTTGATTGAAATACATGCCTTAGTCAAATCTAAATAATATGTATCTTAAGGTATAGTTGCAAGTTTGACACACATTTCAGTTTATATTCTTGCCACTAATGGGGTTTTTTTTTTCTCAAATCAAATTGCATTGTATATAGCCTTCATCATCAGGAGAGGTACACACTTGGTTTTCTGCAAACTGTAAAGATGCTTCTTTCACTTTACTACCTTGGGATGCTATGACAACAACAATGTAGATGATTTGATTTGAAGAATGTATGAGAACCATCTATATTATGGTTAGTTTTTCTCAAGAGTTCCACACAAATACAGAGAAATCTTAAGGAGTTTCTCATTTGTTCCGGAGACATTTTGATAGAGTATGCAACTGCTTGTAACTGAGTGTGTGTGTAAACATGCAACTATAGATATAGATATATATATATGTCAATGTATGTTTGTGTGTATATGCGTGTGTGTATATATATATATATATATATATATATATACACATTCATATGCACATGCATATATACTCACACATACATATACAAACATATGCACACTTACAAATACGTACATACAACTATATGCCTACACACACACATATACAAACATACACACAGACATATATACAGTCATACATATATACACACTTGCATATAAACATATATATATATTTACAACGAAGCATATTTGTATATAGTCATATATATATATATGTGTCTACATGTTTGTGTGTGTCTCTTTGTGTTCCTCTGTGCATGTGTGTGTATGCCTATAAATATATATATATATACATACATATATATATATATATTGAGAGAGCTATTCAGAACTAGTGATACAAGAACTTTATAAGCAGACTACATGATGCCTGTGTCACTCAATAACCAATAACATTACTGGTGCTGGCAATTCAGTAAGGTGTATAGTTTGAAGTCACCAAGGTACACATACACACATCCATAGATATATGCACACAGTATACACACAGATTCATATATACATATAGGTATATATGTTTATATATACTGATAGAATAATAATAATAATAAGAAGAAGAATAATAATAATAGTGATAATGATGATGATGATGTATGTATGTATCGATGTTTGTATATGTATGTACATATATATATATATATATATATATATATATTATATACACACACACACACACATTTATGCATACATACACAAATGCATATTTACATGTCTATATGTGTGCTATATGTGTATACACACACATTAATATTTATGTATGTTTATATGTGTGTGTGTGTGTGTATGAATATATATATATACATATGAGTATGCTTGTATGTGATGATGCCATCATCTGTGAAACTGAGTGGGTGTACATGGTAGTTGTGGGTGTATAAGCAAGTGGGGGTTTCTCTCACTATGGCCATAGAACTTTAAACGAGCAGCTACAGAAATTTCATCTTTTTTTGGGGGGTTTTTTTTTTGCTTTCTATTTAGTTTTATGATAATAAGGAGTTGCGATAGCCGAGCAGATAAAGAGTTGGCCCCCCCCCCCCCCCCTCTGACGAAATCGTCACTTTGCATCCTGTGTCACAGGCGCCAAAATCACTACTTGGCTGGGCATGAACACCACTGCTTCTCCACACTTACATGACAGCACAGCAGGTAAGAATAGAGATGGTGAGCAAGTTAGTTGTGGAGCAACAAACAAAATGGAAATTGACAAGAAGTTTGACGGTCTACTATGCCGAGAGTTTAATAATCCGACTCGTATTTTGACACACGAAGGAATTAATTAAAGGAAACATTTAAATAGCATCTATGTTGTTTCTACGTACATATTTACCGAAATCACTCTTAAATAACCCAGATCTTACATCGATATATATATACATGCATACATCTACGTCAATAGTGAGATGTATATAAATGCTTTAGAAAACAAACAGAACATATCAGCTGTCCACACAGACAAACCAGCCAGCTAACCAGCCAGCCAGCCAGCATTTTATAGCATTGCATGACTCCACCACACTCTCTTCTTTTCTCGCTTCTATTTAGCTCCCATCACATATGAAGCCTATGCAACTTTTATTTCTAAGCTAATTCTTGTACATTTTGGTCATCGATCGATCACAACTGAAGGTTCTGACTGAACTTGACTTTTCTCGTCATAATTCAAAGATTCGGTAAAAGTCTGTGAGGAATCTTTCATGGATGTCCGTGTGTTTTTGCTTCGCTCTTTGATGACATCGCTTTGGTCGATGCGCAGAGCTTTGTAGCAGTCTTCGGGTGGCGCCCCGACTTCAATGGTGAAATGTTGATTGTGATGTAATGCAGTCGAAGCTGTGTCAGTCTTCGAACTGGAGAAGACTGTGTCAAATGCAACATGGTTTGAGGTACGAGCAGTATATTTCTTGTTAAAAGATAGTGTCCGAATGGAAGAAGATTCAGTTGAAGTTGGTTTAAAATTGGTCTTTTCACTATTATCACATATAGGAATCACAGACTGAGCTGCGATGTTAGTCTGCTTTGACATCTCCTGATACGGACTACTATTACTACTACTACTACTACAGCTACTACTTTTCTCGTTCAGAATTAAAACATCATCATCAGAGAGAGACACTGGACTAGGAGGCATATTACTGTTAAAACTGTCATTCGATCCAGCGTTATATTTTGCAGTCACTTCCGTCATGTTTGATACTGCTCGTAGATCATTTTCATTTTCATTATTGTTTATATTACTACTACTACTGCCATTAGAGTTGTTCTTGTTATCATCAGAATGTGACTGTGTTTGAAAGAGGTTCAAAACATTTTTCTTTGATTTCTGAATAGCACTTAAAAGAGCTGGATATTCCCGCAAATGTATCAAATCTATATCACTGTTTTCCATTTCTATTTTTGATAAGGTGACTCCAAGACAAACTGAGTTGACCGTTTCTTTAAGGAATTCTTCGGGTTTCATTGTAAATATTGAGGAAGGACATGCTTCCTTTAGTTCCTCACATGTCAATCCAGTGCAGGTCGCTAAGTCTTGTACAGTGATGCACCTGCAACAAAAACAGAAAGGAAATTTTGTTTTAAAAAATGAAGATAGTTATATATTCTTGTTAAAGTACATATATTTGTTATATTCCTCCAAAATTTGACTCAAAGACAGCAATTCTGACAGGAGGAGACAAGTCAATTATTACATCTTCATTAAAATAATGAGTTTGCTAGTAAAATAATGACGTCCTGTGAAGCAGAACTGGTTAAAAATATTAAATAACTCAGAAATCGCGATACACAGATATTGTTTTGAGCTGAGTGGGGGTGCTAGATTCCCTTGTTTGAAAATGTAAGGACACAGATTGTGTTGTATAGCCAGCTGGAGACTATGTCGCCTGGGACTAAATTACAGCAACATTAGTCCTAAACCAGGAGTGCCATGTCATGTTGGCAAAAAATCTTTACTACAAAATATTTTCTCTTTACAAACATAAATTATTGTACACACGCACACATGTATGAAGGTGCAAAATTGAGTTTTGACCCTCTGGCTGATAACTGTTGAGGATTTGGTGACCTTCTGTGTCTGAGCCGTCTTACTGGCACATGTGCTGGTGGCACGTGAAAAACAACATTCGAGCGTGGTCATTGCCAGTGCTGCCAGACTGGCTCCCATGCAGGTAGCACATAAAAAATACCTCTTGAGCGTGGTTGTTGCCAGAACTGCCTGAGTGGCCCTCATGCCGGTGGCACATAAAAGCATCCACTACACTCTCAGAGTGGTTGGCATTAGGAAGGGCATCCAGCTGTAGAAACTTTACCAGAACAGATTGAGCCTGGTGCAGCCTCTGGCTCACCAGTCCTCAGTCAAACCGTCCAACCCATGCCAGCATGGAAAGTGAACGTTAAACGATGATGATGATGATGAACATATATATATGTATGTATGTATGTATGTATGTATAATTGTAAGAGTTGTACTCACTTCTCCTCTTGTTTTGATCGCAGTGTTACAGCCTTCAGAGGAAAGTCATCAAACTTGAAGATTTCTTCATCAGTTATGTCTTTGGGATCTGGGTCGGATGGAATATCAGCAAAGATAGGGTTTCCACTATTCACTTCCCTGTCAAAAGCTGAATAAATAAAAAATAAAATGAAATGAAATATAATAAATAAAAATTACCATTTCTAACAATAGAACAAAACCTAAAATTTCAGAGAAAGGAAGTCAGCTGATTACAAAGACCCCAGTACCTGACAGGTAATTTTTTTTTTTTTTTTCATTTCTCAGGAACCCATAAAATAAACACTTGGCTATAGAGGGATTTGAAACCAGAACATAATGAATCGTAACTAAATACCACAAGATGCTTTGATGCTTTATTGATTCTACCTATCTGGCACATTTTAATGGTTTGTAACATAGCTACAAGGTCTTCAATTTGGGTGTTAGGGGTTAGCTGATTTGATCAACCTAGCATTTTATTTGCCCCCACAAGGATGAAATAGAAAATTGATCAGAGTATGATTTGAACTCGGAACTTAAGGAAACAGAAAAAAAAAAACATTGGTTTCAAATTT
>NC_068999.1:45848630-45850277 GCF_001194135.2 Octopus bimaculoides
ATTACATCGCACCCCCCAGTGTTCAACTGGTACTTATTTTATTGAACCCTGGAAGGATGAAAAACAAAGATGATGTCA
Organism: Octopus bimaculoides; assembly: GCF_001194135.2. Lineage (NCBI taxonomy): Eukaryota > Metazoa > Mollusca > Cephalopoda > Octopoda > Octopodidae > Octopus > Octopus bimaculoides. The sequence continues at coordinate 45,848,709 of NC_068999.1, forward strand.
GAGGAATTTGAACTCAGAACGTAAAGACACAAAATACTACTAAGCATTTTGCCCGGCATGCTAACGATTCTACCAGCTCACTGCCTTAGAACAAGAAGAAATTTTGCAAAGCATTTCGTTCGACGCTCTGTAATGATTGTCAAAAAAAATGGAACAAGAAGACAATAGACAATAAAACATCTGGACAGATAGACGATACAAAGATGGACAGGAAAAAAGGACGGGTCATTCGCAACCTTCTCTCGTCAGTCAAGTTTCCAGATCATCCTTACAGTTTCGGCCGGTTACACTTGACGCTGTTCAAATCTGGCTGGCCCCCAAAATCTAAGCTAAGACCATTAAATTTTTGGGGAGAAAGCAAGCGCATGTGTACGACAACAAAGACAAAAAAAAAACCGAGAAAATGTTACACAATTATAAATACGAACAACAAGAAAATAACAACGTGTCTTTCGATCAATAAAGACGACGAAAAGCACAAGACCAATAAGTATTAAGGAGATGCATTTTCTTGATTATGCCGACCTCAGGAACCCGACTAGTATTGTATTTTATCGGGCCAGAAGGGATAAAATGCAAAGTCGATCTCGACGGGATTCGAACTCAGAACGTTAAGAGAAGGAAGAAATACCGCAGGACGTTTTCTCCGACGCTCTCAAAGTTTTGTTAACCAACCGCCCTAACAACAATAACTATAATAAAATTTCTTTGCATTGGCCAATTTTTCAAATAGGTATAATAAATCGACGAACTCGATTTAATATTAGTGATTTCTGCATCGATCTTGGGGGAAAAAAAATTACAGTAAGAGATATCGAACCTTGAATACTGTAAGTCACACGGTATAGCTCTCTACCAACTGCGCCATTACAATCGCAACTATCTTTACATAGCAGTTTTTTTTTTAAACAGGGAGTAAATTTATTTAAACAAGTATAAAGTAATACCAATAAAGACTATAAACACAAAACAAAACAAATAAATAAAACACGCACGTACACACGCGCTTTTCCACTCCACTCTCCACACACGCACAGAATTAAAAGAATATTGGTGATTATAGCAGTTTGCTATCCAATGAAATATAGGAGAGATTCTTTAATTTCCGGATCTAATTTGTTTTCCATTGAATAATTCCAAGTTCACATGTAATAATGCTCTAAAAAAAGAAATGTTGGATTCTGAGATAAATACGTTGGACTCCTGCTGAATAGCTTTCTCCCCGGCGTCATCGCTATACATCCCGCCATCGCCTACCTCCAGTTCCTTCTTCTATTAGAAAGACTATTTATTAAATTCCAGCGAATTAAACACTGAAACCGGTTCCACGAAGATAAGAATTGAACCTTTCGTAGACTGCTGCTTCCGTGTTATTGTTTCTGATATTTTCTTAATACTTACATGTTCAAGTAATGACAAGAAATCGCTTCTTCCTGTCTCTACTCCATGTATGTATATATGTATGTATGTATATATATTCGCGTGTGTGTGTGTGTGTGTGTGTGTATTTCGGGATGAAATCTTGCAAAACGAATATATATATATATATATATATATATATATATATAT
>NC_068999.1:45850700-45853751 GCF_001194135.2 Octopus bimaculoides
AGAAATCACTGAAGAGAAACTTTGATTAAAAATACCCCAGGGTGGAGAGGTCTTATTTTTATTTATTATTATTTTTTTTCCGGCGAAAATATAACGATGATATAAAAAGAGTATAAGATTGTCTTTTAATTGGTGAAGGGAATTAAAATTGCGCAACTTGTAAGACGCTCGGTTTTAGTTCAACAGGACTTCGTTTTAAATTACCTAAAATATATGGGATATTGAACGATGTAACAATAATGACGAAAACTCGTCACAAAATTACATAATTAAAAAAAATTCGTTTTTGGCGCACGCAGGCGTGGTTTTCAAAGGCGGCGAGCTGGCAGAAACGTTAGCACGCCGGGCGAAATACTTTGCGGTATTTGGTCTTTACGTTCTGAGCTCAAATTCTGCCAAGGTCGATTTTGCCTTTCATCCTTTCGTGGTCGATAAATTGCGTACCAGTTGCGTACTGGTTCGATCTAATCGACCAACTCCCTCCCCCCAAATTTTCGGGCCTTCTGCCTAGGGTAAAAAAAATATTTATGGTTTTCAGACAGCGAGCTGGCAGAATAGTTACCTAGCGAAACTTTTTTGTCCGTGTTTACATCTTGAGATTAAATTCCGCCAGGTTCAACGTTGCATGTCATCCTTCCAGAGGTCGATAAAATAAATACGAGTTGAACACTAGAGATCGATGTAATCGATTTACTCCCGTCCCCCAAATTCCTGGCCTTGAATGAAAATTTGAAATTAATATTTATAGTTTAAGCCATGGTAGGTTGTGTCTACTTCGTCTCCCCCAGACAGTTATCTCCCTTATATCCACTCATCACACACAAGCAAAGATCTCATAGCGTTGAACTAGACGAAAAACCTGTGAGCAAACGATACTTAGTAACGTGCTTAATCCGCTTTTAGACACTTAACATTTTAATCAGAACAATGCTTTTATCAAGGACTCAAATTTTCAATGAGATTTCGTTGAATTTGTTTTCCCCAGTTACACTTCTAAATATAACCACGCAGAGACACACAGAAACTGTGTCAGGGCACTTCGAAATATCCGCTTAAAAAAAAAAATGCGGTGAAGCCAACAACGATAGACAGCCAATGATATCTGTCCTTGTTTGTACTTAACTTCGCTGACTACAATGAGGACTTCTGTGATACTATCGATACTTTTAACCAAACGCAATGATAACAGCGACAACTGCAACAAAAAGCTTTTGAAACGTCTAAAGATGTCCCGGAAATTCTTCTGGGTAATAATGACGTCAGGATAGTACGAGCATCCGGTTTGTTCGGTTGGTGTGTAGCGCTAATTTAAACGCCTGATAGTTTAGATATGGTGAGAGAAAGGAAGATTTTACGGAAGTAAATGCAATTTTTTTAGACAAAGAGTTTAGTGTTGTATTCCTAGTGGTTTTCTTTTTCTCATGAACTCGAATCAATTGCCAAAGACCTTCTATAGTGTGTTTTTTTCCACTATACCTCCTCCCCACTGCACATACACATATATTTGTAAACACACACATGCATACAAAGACGTACACATGCATATATATATATATATATATATATATATATATATATATATATATATATATATATATATATATATATATATACTCTCTCACACACATACTTATAAATACACATAGACGCATATACACAGACACATATTTGTATTAGTATAACGTTGGGATTCAGAAACAATGCAACTTCAAGCAAAAAAAAAAAAAAAAAAAATTAGATTCACTTATTTTAAAGAGGAGCGGCAGAAATAAACAGTTAGAATATAAAACGGAAAAACAAGCAGAAAGAAATAAAACGAAAACTAAACAAAAGTGAAGGACTAAAAATGGTTGACAGGAATTTTATTATAACTTAGTAGAAATACTAGTTTGGTTTCATTCAGTGTGTGTATCTGTCTACCATTGTACAAACATCTCCAGCTCGCGTGGCAGATGGTGTAAAACTGTGTTGTGTTACACCGTAAAACTCAGTGAGTATTTAAGCAATGTATTTGTGGATAGTTAATGGGTTGGATGTGGTACTGATGACAGAACAATAACTCTTGAAATATGTACATACACTCATTACCTATTTTTTCTATCTCCGATCGCATTGTTTACATCAGTGCTCCACAACCGGTATGCCGCAGAGTAACTTGAATATAATTTTTTCCCCCTATACTTTTAGTTCAAAAGTGCCGCCGAATTTCGAAAGGATTATAAGTGTACCGCAAGTGAAAAAGGTTGCAGAGCACTGGTTTACATGAACGTATTCGTAAACGAAACGTCGTAGCTTACAATTCTGGCTCTGAATCTCTATAAAATCTATAGCGATAAACTTACAAGATGGTTATAAATTCATATCGGATACAATGGAGTATTTAGCAGGCCCGTCGCCAGATTTTGGTGCCTGGGGGTGCTTCAGAATATTATTTGGTGGGCCCTACTTTGTAATAATGCTAAAATGAAGTTTTGAAATAAGTGAATCACTGTAAATCTGAGGGTGCACCGTTGAATTGTAAGGGGGCACTGCCGTCCAGTGCACACCCTTAGCGATAGGCATGGTAGTTAGAGAGAATTGTATCAATCGAAAAACATAAAACGGTTCATTCATAACCGAGAATATTTCAAAGAGACAGACATAGAACAAATGATTGCTTTAAACACTAGTCCACAATCACTACCTATTATATTTGCTCCTGCATGACTCCAGTGAGCTGGTTGACTCATAAGTTTTTCCAGTCCCCGCCCTTGCTAATTGAACATATATCATACATATGTCTTCTGGTGACCCGAAAACGCTTTTCTTACCGTGGGTTTCAAATATTTGATTAGCAGGTTCAAACCTGCAGTGAGTGGCCACCTAATTTAATTGGCTTCTATCGACGTGAAACGAAGTAGGAATGTAGCAAGGAGGAGAAAGCCATGATAAACTCATTAAGCAGTTTATTATTTATAAGTTGGTCTCGTTAGAGAAAATCCCTGGTAGGATGCGGTGTTTATTTACAGAGGTTTTATCAGAATGCTTATAGCAGTAACTGCTATATTTTAT
>NC_068999.1:45854433-45859709 GCF_001194135.2 Octopus bimaculoides
AAGAGATAATGTGCTGTAGATGTTTCAGGGCTAAAAAGAGATCAAGTCATGAACTTGTAAGAAGAGTTAACCTTGTTATACAGACGGAAACATACGATTCCCGATCATGTAAGATACACAGATTTACAAATTCAGAACAAAAAACAGAAAAAAAAAACGTTTATAATTGGTTAATTTCTTTTTTAACAAGATATATATATCTTTTTTTCTTTGCTGTATATATATATTTTTCTTTTGGTGGGGGGGGGGGGAAGAAGAAACAGAAAATTGTTACTTTTGTTCCGTTTCATGTGATTCAAATGGTTTAAATAAAGCGAGTTACGTCAAAGTGAGAGTAGAAAAACAGCGTCAGACATACGAAGGTGGGCTGAAAAACTTCATAGGTTTACTATGAAGGAGTGATGCTAGAGCTGTGAAATTTTGCATGCATCAATTTCAACACTTATTAATATCTGCATTGTTTCTTTCCAGGTAAATTGACATCTGACTGCTCAAAAAAGACTTGGAAAGTAACTTAGTAGCGACTTGAAAATAGACGATTTGATATTGTGGTGCCATCAAGTACTTGTAGAAAAAGGGTTTAGCCACAAAGGACATTTATGCTGACGTGGTTTGCTTCATTAGGGGACGAATGAGGCTTCAGCTTTATCAATAGTGCAAAGAGGGCAGCTTGTACTCTCATCATGAGGAATATACGCCTTACTCAAAGATTTTCTCTTTCTCTGCATTCGTAGTTTTTGTTGTGAGAAATAAACTATGTTATTGATCGAAAGAAGCGGGGGAAAACGGTGGGATATTGGTGTCATTCTCAAAGACATTAGTGACATAAAAGGAAAGATTTTACTGGCTTCATTCAACGGTAGGCGCTTCTTGCAATTTCCGTTTACAAGAGTCACTCACAAGGCTTTGGCCGTCCCGAGGCTAGGTACCACGCAGAGGAACTGAACCCGAAACCATTTGGTATATACTAAAGTGTTGTGACAGAGTCTGAATAATTCCCAGTTCATTTGCCGGTTTATTATACTACTAAAGAAAATGGGGGCAAACTGGGCAAAATGCTTAGCGGCATTTCGTTCATCTTTGTTCAAATTCCGTACCAATTGATCACTGGGGTCGATGTATTCAACTACCCCATTCCTTGTAAATTTCAGGCCTTGTGCATCTAGTAAAAAGAATTGTTTGTAAAGAAAATGGCGGCGAGCTGGCAGAATCAATAACACAACAGGCAAGGTGCTTAGCGGCATATCGATCGTCTTTGTGTTTCTGTGTTCAAATTCCGCCAAGGTTGACATTGCGTTTTATCATTTTGGGGTCGATGAAATAAGTACCAGTTGAATACTGGAGTCGATTTATTTGATTAGGCCCTCCCCGAAAATTTAAAACCTTTGCGCTTGTAGTAGAATGGATTATTAGTAAAGAAAATACGAAGTTATCGTTAACAGAACCATTCAAACAGAAATTCAGTTGAAACATCACTTGTATTAATTAAAGAGAAACCTTCACTTGAAATACGAAAAATTATAGAAAATAGTTTTGAGTTCGATTCCCATCAAAGACGACATAGCTTTTAATTCTTCCGGTAACGGTGCTGGGGAGGTCGGTGTAAACAAACAGCAATCATATATTAAGGCGACGAGCAGGCAGAACCGTTAGCCCATCAGACAAAATCCTGGCGAATCAAGTACTTGAACCCTGCAACGGAGGGGTGTCCCCCGTCGAGGTGGGCGGGGGGTAGTGTGATCGCGATCACTTAAATATAACGGAAACTGGTTGACCGGCCGTATGAGGCCTAGGGATGAAGAAAGGAAAAAAGATCAAGTACTCGGATCGATTTAAACGAATGATTTTTAGTCGTAGAAAGTGACCCCAGCGCTAATTTCTTCATTACAGCCTAGTACTTATTCTATCGTTCTCTTTGGCCGAAGCGCTAAGTTACGGAAACGTAAACACTGCAACATCGATTGTTGAGTGGTTATGGGGGTACAAATACAAGACACACACACACACACATATATATATATATATATACATACATATATATATATATATATATATATACACACATATATATACACACACACACATATATATATATATATATATATATATATACACACAAACACGATGGACTTCTTTCAGTTTCCACCGACCGAATCCACTCACAAGGTTTTGATTGGTCCCGATGCTATAATAGAAGACATTTACCCAAGGTGCCACGCACTGGGACTGAATTCGAAACTATGTGGTTGGGAAGCACACAGCTTCCCAACCACACAGCCACTAAATAACTTTCATTTCCTAATTCATTCATTTGCTTATTTTTGATCGCTGACTGAACGCCTAAAAATTAAGCCAAATCGTAGGAATTAGGTGGCCTCCAGAGGTATGTGGTTCTAGTTTCCAAGTCGAACTACATATGCAGCCAGACATAAAGCTTACCTTTAATATCCCATGATCCGTGAAATTCCCACGGTGTAACAACGTGGTTGTCGTCTCCATTCAAATCATTAATATAATCTGAAAATAGAAAAGCGTTGGCCGTTAGTCACGGTTCATTGGTGTTGTATGAAGTGAGGAGAAAGAATTAAATCAGTGGCGCACGCATACAAATACACACAGAGACATGGAAGCAAATATAAACATACATACACAGACTTGGAAGCAAAGATAAACATACACACACAGACATGGAAGCAAAGATAAACACACACACACACACATAGTAGCAGAGATAATTTGTATACGACTGGGTTATGTATGGAAATACAATGGATGGTGCTGGGCAAAGAACTAAACGTACATGAATATATAAACATATATATAAACATATATATGTGTGTGTGTGTGTGTGTGTGTGTGTGTGTGCGCGCGTGTGTGTGTGTGTACATACACATACTCATAGATAGGTTTATATATTTATATAAGTATGCAACATCTTTTTCATGTACACTTTGTTAAACACATGCACTCGCACGTGTGCGTGCGAATAAAAATGTACAGTAAAAATTTTAAGTATACATATTAAAATTTCAAGTACGTCTGGGCGCGCATGAGTATATGTGTATATATAATACGCACGTGAGTGCGTGTGTGTATATATACATACATACATACATACATACATATATAATTTAAAGCATAATTTGAAATATATAAAGTCATAAAACTTGTAAAACGAAATACACACAAAACACACATATGTATGTATGTATGTATGTTTGTTGCTGTTGGCATTCCGTCAGTTACTACGACGAGGGTTCCAGTTGATCCGATCAACAGAACAGCCTGCTCGTGAAATTAACGTGCAAGTGGCTGAGCACTCCACAGACACGTGTATCCTTAACGTAGTTCTCGGGGAGATTCAGCGTGGCACAGAGTGTGACAAGGCTGACCCTTTGAATTACAGGCACAACAGAAACAGGAAGAAAGAGTGAGAAAAGGTTGTGGTGAAAGAGTACAGTAGGGTTCATCTAATCGACTGGCCTCCTCCTCCCCACAAAATTCAGGCCTTGAGCCTGGAGTAGAAAAGAATATTAGTGTTTAAGGCGGCGAGTTGGCAGAATGGTTAGCACACCGAGCAAAATGCTTAACGGCATTTCTTTGGTCTTTACGTTGCTGTTATTATTATTATTATTATTATTATTCAGGTCATTGCCTGGAATCAAACTCGGAATCTTGGGGTTAGTAGCCCGCGCTCTTAACCACTACGCCATATAGCCGTGGGGATATATCCGTCAAATGTAAATAATGTACTTAATTCCTCATCTCTTAAATATAGAACTATACATGTTTTAAGGTAGTGAAAGCGGCAATGTTGTTTATATTTAAATATTACTCTGGTCAGATTCAAGATTAGATAAGAGGTTCAATAGCCTCAGATACTACGCTGTATAATTACTCTCACAGTCACGTAATTTCACATAATACCATATGCTGCGATGCTGTTGTTTAACCCTAGGTTCGTCCTGGTGGAAACAAGCTGGGTTACCTTTTTTTAATATTCAGAGATAGTTAATCTAGAGTACATTTATCTAATGTCCCTCCCTAGTTTCGAAAGTGCCGTTTGGTTGTTATTTTAAGCAAATCAAATGATCCTGTTGAGCGGTCATGGACAAACTGCACCCCGCGTCACTTTCTGAATAACACGCCTAACGAAAAATTACCGTGAATTTTTTTTTTTAAGTAGTGTGGCCCGCCTGAGGCTGACTCATGCGGCCCGTTTCAATTAACTAATTGATTATTTGATTTAATCGCTAGGTCAATCAGTCAACTAGGTTTGTTAAAGCCCTTTCGTCGCCATTCGCGACCTCATCAACGCCGTGACCGCTCTACTTCAAACCGAACGATTAATAAAAAGAATAAATTAGCTAATTAGTTAAACGGTTAACTAACTGACTAGTAATAACAAAAGAAGTGAAACAGAACCAGTGCACGTACTTATTATTGATATAATTACCCACCCAAGATAGAACAATACAATATTAAACGGTTACAGGTTTAGAGTACTGCTACGAGAAAAGTAGCGAAATAAAGAGGTCAGAGCGTTCTCTATATCGAAGGCAGGTCACGAAAACGACAATAGTGAAAGATATTTGGGTGATATAGAAACGAGAGAAATGGGGAAAGGCTGGTGAAATAGTAGACGAGACATGAATGACGGCCGAGATGAAAGACAAACAACAATAACCGACAAGTAAAAACGAACACGAGTAAATGAGAAAATGTAACTTTGTGGGAGAGGAATGTATATGGATGTATATGGCTAAAAGTGATAAGATGACGTTGTATAAATAATAGTTGTGGAGAACATGTCTCCACCGGTCCATTTATACGGAATACATCGGCGGCGTGTTGTGTATTCATTTCAGAGTCCACTCCTACTTGGAGATATGGGTGGATGCCTTATGTGTAAAGCAGTTGGTGAGTTATATAACAACAACAACAACAATAATAATAATTTTTTAAGTCCACAATGTTTCAGTTTCTCTTTTAGACTAAAGAAAAAAAAAATACTTGCAAAACACACACACACACATCATGACATTTCCTGACACCATCATCATTATCATCGTTGTTGTTGTTGCATTAACGTCCATTTTTTCCAAGCTTGCATCAGTTAGAATTCGCTGAAGCGTAGTTTCTAAGGCTGGATAACTTTCCTGTAGCCAACCATCACTTGTTTCCTTCCAAGGTAAAATTTCCTCGTGTCTGGACCATGTCTTCACCCGCGCCGGAGCCACGTAATAAAAGAGCACCCGTGCCGGCACCACGTAAAA
>NC_068999.1:45862456-45863736 GCF_001194135.2 Octopus bimaculoides
GTCATAAGAATTTAGAAACTTCGACAGAACGTGAAATCATTCGATTTCCTGGCTCTTGTGCGGGTGGCACATAAAATACACCATTTTGAGCGTGGCCGTTGCCAGTACCGCCTGACTGGCCTTCGTGTGGGTGACACGTAAAAGCACCCAATACACTTTCTGAGTGGTTGGCGTTAGGAAGGGCATCCAGCTGTAGAAACTCTGCCAAATCAGATTGGAGCCTGGTGTTGCCATCTGGTTTCACCAGTCCTCAGTCAAATCGTCCAACCCATGCTAGCATGGAAAGCAGACGTTAAACGATGATGATGATGTGAAACTCGAATTAGAAAACTCTATAACAATCCGTTCTTTTATAGGCATAGGGCCTAATAAATCTCTATAGTTAGCATCATGTAAGTACGGGGATAAACAGTTAAACATCGTCATTCATCTTTCCACATACTGCTGCACTTCATACGGAAGTTTTTCGTTCTCCAAAGTTGTCTTGGTGTATAAGTCGGCCTGTGGTTTTTCCTTTTTTTGCTTTAATATTTTGTTCTGGAAAATTCGACTTATATGCCAGAAAGCACCGACAGTTTTCTTCACAACCACGCAATATTAATGGGAGCAGTGGAACCAATTCCCTAACGCCCATTGTACTGCACGTATGTATTTTATTGACCATGTACCGGAAGGACAAAAGAGACCTAAGGCTAGAAATGTTTGTTGTGAGAGAGTACTATTGTTATTTGTACCAAATAACAATAATAATAATCCTTTCTACTATAGGCACAAGGCAGGGATTTTGTGATGAGGAGGATAGTCGATCACATCGACCCCAGTACCCAACTGGTACTTACTTTATCGATGCCGAAAGGATGAAAGGCAAAATCGACTTCGGCGGAGTTTGAACTAAGAACGTAGCGACGGGCGAAATACCGCGAAGCATTTCGTCCAGCGTGCTAACGGTTCTGCCAGCTGCCACCTTAATAATAATAATAAATTATTATTATTATTATTATTATTATTATTTCTACTGAAGGCACAAGGCCTTGAAAATTTTTTTTTGTGGGGGGGGGGACTAGTCGATTACATCAACCCCAGTGCGTAACTGGTACTTATTTTATCCACCCCGAAAGGATGAAAGGCAAAGTCGATCTCGGCGCAATTTGAACTCAGAACGTAAGGACGGACGATATGCCGCGTGTTACTGATTCTGCCAGCTCGCCACCTTTGCAATAATAATAATAATAATAATAATAATAATAATAATAATAATAGTTTCTGATTTAGGCCCGAGG
>NC_068999.1:45867917-45869042 GCF_001194135.2 Octopus bimaculoides
ATATATATATATATATATATAGGTTAATGAATTGTCATCGGCAATAATTACAAGCTCCGCTTTAGCAATGTCGTTTGTCATTGCGAACGGAGCGGCATTGCTTTGTGGCAAGCAGAGATGCTGTACCGAACTCCCCAATAATAAACGACCACGACAGAAAAGAAGGTTTGCTTGTCGTCTACTGAAATAGTAGTGACACAAAGACACTCGTCTTCAAGCTAATAAAGTCTCTTCAAACGCTGTTGGGACTCACTAAAATGAAGACTAAAGTTTTCCACAAATCACAACATACTACTATATATATATATATATATATATTCCCCTCTCGTCTTCTCTTCTCCCTTTCTCCCCACTTCCTCTCTATTTTTCCGTGTTCCTTTCTGTAGAAGAGCGTAGGCTCGAAACGTTAAGACTTTCTCAATTCTCGAGCGTTATACTAATACTCGAGCGCAGAGGGTCATCATGCTACGTTGTTTCACTGAACTTCGTTTCATTATAACGTTGTTGAGAAATATAAGAAAAACCAAATACAGTAACCATTTCCCACTCGCCTTTTAGATTATATAAATGCACGGCAATAGAGAATGCAGAGCGATACCATTCAACGAGTGCTACACATAGATTAATGGACCATACTTATTCGGCAAGACTCGAAACTGGAAAATGAGCAGTCGTTAATAGCTGAGTATTTCATGTATTATACATATTATTATATATACTACCTGACCACGTTCCGTCAATAATAACGGCTAATTGTAGCATTTTATATATAAATAAGGTACAAAATAATCACACATACAAACATTCGCATACTTCCTTTGTACACGCACACACATATTCAAACAGAGCTGAAACGCAGATTTCTTTTCACCCCTTCCATCCTTATTCATCTATCACCCCTTCCTTTCTCTTATTGCTGTTACTTTCTCTCACTACTTCTCCTTCACTGAATTACTATTTTCTCTCCTCCGCCTTCGCGTCCGGCGTCATTCTGGACAAATGTATAAAAACACGACGCTAATTATTATATTAGGAAATATATAGATATGATCCAGCAGTAGCTGTATGATGGCACTTGGTAGCCGATAACCGTAGAGGAGCTTTGAAACGCACGTTGAACGTTTT
>NC_068999.1:45869343-45870293 GCF_001194135.2 Octopus bimaculoides
TTGCTGAGGCCGAGGCTTTAGCAGAAGTCACTTGCCCACGGTGCCAAGCAATAAGGCTGAACCCGGAGCCATGCGGTTGCGAGGCAAACATCTAGTCACACAGATAAACAGATAGTTGTTATAGATACATATATCGCCATTAAAAAATAAAAAAAAAATTGCAAAAAAAAAAAACCGCTGTCGATTATTTGTTATCAAAAGTAGAACCAGACACATATCGAACTATCTACCGATCGATTGAAAAAAAATAATAAATGAATAAAAAAAAAAAAAACGAGAGCATTAAGTGCAGTAAAAATGGCTGCTCCGATCAGTAGTTATTCTCGTCTTTCTTTTCTTTTCCAGGCACTAAAAACACGGCCGCCGAACGAAGTCCAATTACCGAGGATAGAAGTCTTAAAATAGATTGTTGTGTAGAGAGGCGATTCTTAATAAGATAGTGAAGTTAAATAAATAACGAACATCTTGATAAAGACCAGAATGTTTTGGTATTGTTAGAAATCGTTGAGATTTGCTGCCGTGTTGTTTGTATTTCTGTTGCTGTTGTAATTCTACGGTGATCAAAAGAGTGAATACGTCCATCTATCCATCCCTATCAGTCTGTCTATCTATCTATCTATCCATCCCTATCAGTCTGTCTATCTATCTATCTATCCATCCCTATCAGTCTGTCTATCTATCTATCTATGCCTATCAGTCTGTCTATCTATTCATTCATCCATATATACTCTTTTACTTGTTTCAGTCATTTGACTGCGGCCATGTTGGAGCACCGCCTTTAGTCGAGCAAATCGACCACAGGACTTATTCTTTGTAAGCCTAGTACTTATTCTATCGGTCTCTTTCTGCCGAACCGCTAATGTTACGGGGACGTAAACACACCAGCATCGGTTGTCAAGCGATGGTGGGGAGACAAACACGGACAAAATACATACATATATATATATATA
>NC_068999.1:45871252-45872504 GCF_001194135.2 Octopus bimaculoides
TATATATATATATATATATATATATATATCAAGGAATATGTCCCAAAAGCATTAATAGCTTACTCCAGGAAACATCTGCTCAAAGTGGTCATTGTTTGATCTGAGAATCTGAGATTTTTAAACACTTGGATTGTTGTTGAAGAGGAGTTCCATCACGAATTATTTTGCAAAAACTCGGTGATACAACAGGGATGTAAGTTAAGTGCTTATATACTACACCATAAGCTGTATTACTTACTGACTGCACCCCACTCTTCCTTCCCGTCTCTAACTTGAAACAGGTTTCGGGCAATTAGAGATAAGAGCCACTTCTACTTATATTGTAAGAATGCACAATTTTTCACAATTGCAGTCACGTGAACAAGACGTTAAATAATGATATTGCACCGACGGTACAATTTATCGTGAGTTTATCTAAGTTCAAGAAGAAGAAGAAGAACAACAACAACAACGATGTCGAGAAGAATAGTATTCATAAAAATATAACGATAAAAAAGAATAAAACAATGTTACATTATTCCTTTATCAAGCCGCCGCGCCTAAAACAACAAAAGCATATATAATGAGATTATAAAGTAGGGTATATCTAAAAGATGAAATTAAAACAAAATGAAAAAAAAAGACAGGCGAAACGAAATGACAGAAATGAGAGTCGGTAATTTAATTAAGGGGACATGAAGGGTGGTGAGGGGCGAGAAAAAATTCAACTCCAGTTAATGACGAGCAGATATTGTAGTATGTTGTTAATTGGAGAGTGTGATGTGAAGACGCGTGGGGATACTACTTGGAGAGTTTGGCTTTTATGAAAGATTCGGTTTCCACTGTTTTAATACAACAGCGATCTTTAATTCAAAGTTATAGGGTCACACACAAACACTCACATATATAGATAAATATATACACGCATACACACACGTGTAAATATACATACATAGACACACATATAGATACACATACATATATATATATACACACAGACACATATATACACAGACACACAAATATATATACACACACATACATGACAGTTACGCATATATAGTGTAACGATATATATAGACACAGTGAGGGATAACGAAACCAATATGGAGTGTGTGTAAACGCCAAAGAGATTGGTGTTGGTCTGAGTCGGCAAGACAATATATTTTTAAATTGCTGAAGAGTACGTTGAACTGGACCTGCGGAGACACTCAATGTTTCGTATATCTATATCTATATATATATATATATATATATATATATATATATATAT
>NC_068999.1:45873168-45874570 GCF_001194135.2 Octopus bimaculoides
GAGAGAGAGAGAGAGAGAGAGAGAGAAAGAGAGAGAGAGAGAGAGAGAGAGAGAGAGAGACTGTGTGTGTGTGTGAATGTGTGTGAGCGAGTGCTATGTTGCATCCGTTATAATATAGTTACGTTTTGTAGCACATCGATTCTCAATATAAAAATGTCATTCACCCCCCACGCAGAAAACGCAGTTGTATAAACACACACAGGCACACACATAAATACAGTGCGTATATGTATACATGCTTTGTAAACATTAACATTTATCTATTTGCGTCTTTACTCTACTCCCATCTCATGTGTTATTAGCTACTGACTGGTGCTGCGATAAGACAATAAGCCGGTATAGCTATAATATCTAAACAAAGATAGATTAGTATCAGCAAAATAAATGTTACTACGCATAAATGTGGCGTATAAGAAATATTTAACCGTGTGGTGTACCCCAACAGGGGAGACAATCCCTTCTAGGTTAAGACTGGTTGAGCCAGGTTTGGAAGTTAGGAATTTACCGTATTTTCCAGCATACAAGTACGAAGTATATACGCGTAGTGTAAAATGTGGTATAAACAGTCAAATGTCGTCGCTGTTTTTCTAGATCGTGGGGTTTTTCACATGGAAACTTTGTTCTGCTAAAGATAGCTTCGTGTATAAACCGACCTACAATTTTTGCTGTAAATTTTGCTTTTTAAAATTTGACTTGTATACCGGAAAATACGGTAAATTAGAGAGTAAAGAAGACAGGTGTACAGAATACATACATTTAAATTTTCTTTTTCATACACGTTAGGTTTCTATGCATTGTACTATTTCATTCTTATTTGAAATCGCCACCATGGCATAACCCGAGGCAAATAATACATTAAGCTAAATGAAAGATTTTACGAAGTTAGACAATTCTTATTCAGAGAAAATAGTTCACAGTTTAAAGAGTATTCATAAGACGATTTTGTTTGTGTGTGTGTGTCTGTGTGTTTCTCATAAACCAATCAAAAAGGCTTTAGTGACTTCTACAACAGCTGTAGGCCGACAAATGCTTTGCGAATGAACACTGAATTCGGTAAATAAAACCGTTGATTACAGAGCAACATGAAACGAAGTATTTTGTTCAAGAACACAACGCGCCGTTCGGTCAGGGAATCGAACTCACGATCTAGAGATCGTGTGTGCAACACCTAAACTACTAGGCCACGCGCCTTCACAATAATAATGATAATAATAATAATAATAATCTTTTCTACTCTAGGCACAAGGCCCGAAATTTTGGGGGAGGGAGCCAGTTAATTAGATCGACCCCAGTACGCAACTGGTACTTAATTTATCGACCCCGAAAGGATGAAAGGCAAAGTCGACCTCGGCGGAATTTGAACTCAGAACGCAAAAACAGGCGAAATACCGCTAAGTATTTC
>NC_068999.1:45875369-45876595 GCF_001194135.2 Octopus bimaculoides
CGCTGTACATTTTGTCCGGGGTGCTAGCCATTCAGCAATAATAATAATAATAGATTCTGGTTTTATTGGCCACAAGGACTAATATAAATCAAAAACATGTAAGGATAAAGACAGGACGAAGGTTACAAAGGGTTTTGTCCGAAAAATAGAAAACGTTCGTGTAAACAGTTAGGAAAACAGAGAAAGATATAACAAATAAAACTCCTAATAGGGGGAGGCGCTTCGAAAGGAGCCTGGTCAGTAGATAAAAAGGGGTATAGAGCCCCTTCTTTTATAGTACCTTTTTTTTTTTACAGGTGTATTCTCAGAATTGGTCCGTTTATACTGGCCATTCTTCCAACAGTCACCCATCTTTCAACAAACAATAATAATACTGTTAAGATGGAGTCGCCTAAATCATTCTTTTATTTTCTCTCAGTGTCGAATACGTTAGAGAGGTAGATAAGGGAACTAATTAAGAAATCATGAGAAATTTTCGTCAAAGAACTGGTGAATGGATTATCCGGGTAGATAAAACTGGGATAGAATCAGATAGAGGAAAGGAGAAAAGAAAAAGGCAGTTTTTTTTCTTTATTTCCCTCGTTTCATTTTTTTTACTCTATTTCAATCTGTTTTGTGTTTGTGCGCTCGCATCTATCTATCTATTTATCTATCTATCTGTTTATCTATCTATCTATCTATCTGTTTATCTATCTATCTATCTACCAGCTTATCTGTCTATCAGTCTATCTGTATCTATCTATGCATACACACACACATGCGCATGTTATGTGCATACCTATCTACGTATCTCTCTCGTTCTCTGTATGAATACATACATACTACACACACACATTTATATATATATATATATATATAATACATATATATAGGCAGAGATAGGCAGATAGTGAGGTAGCTAGACATGCAGACAAAGGTAGATAAACAGACAAGCAGAGACAGACAGACAGACAGATAGAAATGTTTCATTAACAATAATGGAAAGCGTTTGCTTATTTCTTCATATTAGTTTTCATAAGAAGCCGTCTTATCTGAGAAGGTGCGCGGATGCGACAGCATTGTCACTAGTTCGATCGGTACAGACAGCAGTCATTTACATAATAACTTCAACTCTCTTCTCCAGAGACATGTTGATGTTGCTGTTGGCGTCGTTGGTGCTGGTGTTACTTTAGTTTCTAAGGTAGGGGTGGAGAAGGGAGAGGAGATAGAGGAGGTGGAATGGATTA
>NC_068999.1:45877281-45878352 GCF_001194135.2 Octopus bimaculoides
TGCATAACATTGAGGGGCTGCGACGGGGGAAGAAGGAGAAAAAAAACACGACGGGGGAAGAAGGAGAAAAAAAACACGACGATGACGAAGAAGTAACAGAAGAAAATGGATAAATATCAGAGATATTTACTAGACGTAAGACAAGACGAATGCGACAACGTGGACGGAAAACAGCAGTAGCGACGACGACGACGATGATAATAATAATGAGAGGAAACTGTAGGAAGCGAAGCGAAGAAATGTTGGTCTATTACATTTTTAAACATTTTTTTTTTGTGGCTGAGAAAAACAAAAACAAAATGACAAAAAAGCAAAAGAGGAAAAAAACACAAAGATGATAATGATGGAAGAAAAAGTAAATTGAAAGATCGACATAGTTAGATAAGGAGGAGGATGGGGAATAGGAGGAGGAGGAAGAGTAGGTGACGCAGTGGAAAGGGGAAGCTAAGAGGTGAATGGGAAACGTATCGGATGAATGTCGGGGAATGGGTGAAGGTTTGAGTGTTGGATTAAACGGTACAACACCATAAACTGGAGAGCGAAGTGATAGAGGAAACCGGGTATGATAGGGAGGGGGAGAAGGAAACGATAGTATCAAGTGTGTGTGTGTGTGTGTGCGTGTAGGAAATAGAGTGTATACGTGTGGGGAGGAATAGAGAGAGGGAGAGAGTGTGTGTGTGTGTGTGTGTGTGTAGGAAATAGCAGAGTATTTTTCGTTTGTTTTTGTTACGTAAAGAATATGTTTTTAATTTTTAAGTCGACGCTCTTTTATTTTAGAAAATCCCCCACTAACCAACCGATCAGCCAGCCAGCCAGCCAACCGACCGAACGACCCTACGGAAAAATGATCAACGTTGAAAATATGCAGAGTCAACAATTAGTAATGTTATTAAACAAAAAATAAAAACAAAAATAAAAACAGTCTCCCATATCTGTCAGCTCTACAGGCAACACATATATCTGCTTAATAGGATCGAATTATTTCTCAATTTCTCTTCTCGCCTGTCTATGTATGTCCCCTACGACTCCTACATTTCTCTCTCTCTCTCTCTCTCTCTCTCTCTCTCCCGT
>NC_068999.1:45878798-45880280 GCF_001194135.2 Octopus bimaculoides
TGTGGGGAGGAATAGAGAGAGGGAGAGAGTGTGTGTGTGTGTGTGTGTGTGTAGGAAATAGCAGAGTATTTTTCGTTTGTTTTTGTTACGTAAAGAATATGTTTTTAATTTTTAAGTCGACGCTCTTTTATTTTAGAAAATCCCCCACTAACCAACCGATCAGCCAGCCAGCCAGCCAACCGACCGAACGACCCTACGGAAAAATGATCAACGTTGAAAATATGCAGAGTCAACAATTAGTAATGTTATTAAACAAAAAATAAAAACAAAAATAAAAACAGTCTCCCATATCTGTCAGCTCTACAGGCAACACATATATCTGCTTAATAGGATCGAATTATTTCTCAATTTCTCTTCTCGCCTGTCTATGTATGTCCCCTACGACTCCTACATTTCTCTCTCTCTCTCTCTCTCTCTCTCTCTCTCCCGTGAGCCAACCAACAAACCAGGCAACCTGTCATTAACGTATTATTTTACAATATTTTACTTTCATTCCAAATTCAAGATTTCCAATTTCCTGAAGACTACGATTGCACCCTTTTCACTTCCAAGATGAGGCACGAAATGCATAAAATAAAAGCAAAAGTAGACTGTGTAACGTTCATGCTGTTCCCGAGAGCAATTAATTAGCTGCAGATAGAAGTTAAGAGCGGTCTTAAACATACCAAGGAGAACTCATCACACTAAGAAACAGTCGTATGGAGATTTCCTGCCTGTTTGCACTATTATAGAGGAAAAGCGCATGCGCTTTGTGGGACATTGCCGAGCTAAACACGGGCTGGTAAATGACCTACTGCTATGGATGCCAAAGCATGGCCGTACTAAAGCAGGTCGTCCGAACACAACATATGTAGATTATCTCATCAGAGACACTGGATGCCTCCCCCGAAGGTCTCCCTCAACTAACGCAGGACGGAGATGGATTGCGTGTGCAGGTTAAAAATGTCCGACCAAGCTCGACCACATGATGACGATGATGATAATTAGAGGTCGAATTCGTAGCTAGGCCGGTCTCGCCGGATTATCCTCGCTTGATCTACAAAACTCATAACTATTGTGTAAAAGAAATACTAATCCCTAATCGCGGCAGTAAACCAAAAAACTCAGAAAGTACTAAAGGTAAAGTCCTGGAAAGGCGAGCACTAATGTCCAGGAAGGATGAAAAACTCCGGAAAGAAATACCCGGGAAGGTCAAAGGGTAAAGTCCATTTCAGAAGGAATACAATTTCGAATGAATGCAGATATAAGTAAATATCGCAAAGCGTTGCGGCTGGCGCTCTACCGGTTTTGTCATCCACAATCCTCAATAATACTGGTTTCTAACAAAGGCTCAAAGACCACAATTTTGGAAGCGATCCGATCGTTGACTCTTCAGTACTGGACTCGTACTGATTAGATCGACCCAGCAAGGCTGAAAGGTGAAGTCGATCTAGGTAAGATTTGAAACTCAGAACTAAAAAAAAAGTAATAAAAGGATAATGA
>NC_068999.1:45880607-45882565 GCF_001194135.2 Octopus bimaculoides
GAAGTATTAGTATTATTAACAAAACACTGAACTTTACATATATGTGTTATTTCATAATTCAATCTATTTTGTAAGCAAGACAAAAGAAATCAAGATAACACAAACATGCAAATAAGTATGTCTGTAACTGTATGTGTGTGTGTGTGTGTGTGTGTGTGTGTGTGTGTGTGTGTGTGTGATATTGAGCTAAAGCTAAACGTAAAACAAAAATGAAAAATAAATAAATAAAGGAAAAGAAACTAGATCGTAAGCAAGAAGCTTCTTGTGTGAAGCAAAGCGATCGAGTGACATGTAAAAACAATGTAAATGTTTATGAGGTGATACTCTAAGTCAGATAGCAGTTTCGAATGCATCACCGAACGGCTTTTCTCTCTCTCTCTACTTTTTTTTGTTTGTTTGTTTTTTTTCTTCTCTCTTTTCGGTTGTAAAAGACAGCTGCTGATCTTGTAACGGTTTAGAAAGATTTGTTTTTGAGTGCATAAAAATACCCCAAGTGTATTTGGCAATCTGAAACCTTACCTAACCCACATTGCTCTGTCTTTTCTGTTTTATTTATATTTACTGTTATTCATTTATTTATTTGTCTTCTGCAGCAATGAGCTGTGTGTGGGTGTTTGTGAGTGTATGTGCGTTATGTTGACGTGTAAGCGAAAGTAAATTGTTTCGTTCTGCTGATCAAAAGAGCTGGAATAATTTCTGCCAACGCGTCTGAAAGAATGAACGTACCTGTTAATGAATGAATGAATGAGTGGAGAATGGAATCTAGAGTAATGTAAAGTCGGTCGGTCTTTCATTAACATCGACATAACAATGCCTCATCGTTCTAGGAATGTAGAATGTAAAACGAGCGTGGTGTCTATGCACCTTAATCTGTGACACAAGTTTTCGCCTGTTCAGCCACAACCAAAATAAACGTACTTACATACGTAGAAACATAGAGAAGCTAACGAAGGAGCCGCGTACCGTCGGGTCGGCAACCTACTAGGAAGAGCAGCTAAATACCTCTTAAATTACACCCTACTGTCTTGGGAAAGAAAGGATGTCGCATACTGGGATTATAAAACAAGACCAAAGCTTCTCCATTTTTTTTTCTATCTGGCATCCAATTTGTAAAAGGCTACAAACAAAGTGGAGCAGCTTCCAACAATGTCTTGATCTACCAATGGAAACACAGATGTGAATTATACAGATCGTGGGCCGTATGAGATCCGCGATAATGTTTAGGCGCCTCCCTCGCTTAATTTTATGAATATAAATATTATTTGATTTAAAATTGTTTTATACATTGGCCAAAAGTCATCTGACAGTAAATCAAAACCATTTAATTCCAAGATTAAAGCAAAAAATAATTTTATATGGGACTTCGCTAATCATCTCGTCATCTGACATGTGGCACATGGTGCACCTGTACAGGTAATGTTGATTTGATGAAGGGCGAGAGCGTATGTGAACACAGACATTTGGTCACCAGAAAACAAATCATCTGTGTGTACGTATATATGTATTTATGTGTATCTTTGTGTCTGTGCTCGCGCCCTCCAATCGCTTGATAATCGACGTTGGTGTTTACATCCTCGTAACTTAGCGATTCGGCAAAATAGACCGATAGAATAAATACTAGGCTTACCAAAAATAAGTTCTGGGGTCGATTTGTTCGACGAGAGGCGGTGCTCCAGCATGGCCAAGTCAAATTACCGAAACAAGTAAAAGGCTGAATCGCAAAGTGGACAGGCTACTGTGCCCCAAGTCAAGACACTTAAATGTCAACAGATCACTTCGTTTAGCTGTTAATAGGTACCATCAGGTGGTGGCACAGCGAAACGGTGGTAAACATGTAGTGTTCAGAGAGCTGAAGGATTCTCATGGGCTCTATTAAGCTTAGGGATGGTTAAGTACAGCAGAGCTGATTTGCCCCAGATACGCGATACGAAACGGAAGTCGTCGGTGGTACGCCCCTA
>NC_068999.1:45883162-45884420 GCF_001194135.2 Octopus bimaculoides
TCGCTTTGTCCCATTATTTGCATATTTCTACACACACGCACACATATATGTATTAGTGCAGAAGGCGGCGAGCTGGTAGAATCGTTACCGCGCCGGACAAAACGTTTAGCGGCATCTCGTCCGTCTAAACGTTCCGAGTTCAAATTCCGCCTTGTAGTTTCGTATCCTGTCCACTTTTGCGGTTCACTCTTTTACTTCCTCTCTTTCTCTTCCACTGCCTCTGTTCTCACCCTTTCTCTCTCGCTCTGTCTCTTTTATCCTTTCGGGGTCGATAAATTAAGTACCAGTGAAACACTGGGGTCGATGTAATCGATTAGTACCCAATTTCAAGCCTTGAGCCTTTAGTAGAAAGGATTATTATAGTAATTATTATTTAAAACAGTTTGATTCGGCCTCATGTAACTTAAAGTTTCCCGGGCTTATTACAGGAACCTTCCGCCTGAATCCAACCAACTACGTTCCTCTTTAGTGTCTTGTGGTGCTGGGCCAATCATAGAGACTAACACAGCATTACAGAATTGTCGAAAGATCTTGTGGAACCAGGTAATAGATTGAGTACTGAGAAACGTAAGATAGACCCAGCTATAAATGTAGATACAATGTCTTTTATTCTCGAAGTTAGTCTACTTTGGAATACATTATGAAATGTGTCTCACTTTAAAACGGAGAGTTCTGGTTTGAGGGAGACATGGTTGCTATTTCTAGCAAATCATGCGATCTCCTACAGCCCTGGCCTTCGGTGCTAGATTTTATATATAAATTCTATATTCGGTCGTACTATACGTAAGCTTATTTTAGCAGTGAGTATGCATGTTAGCTTAAGATATAAATGGTTTCTAGACGACAAGAACAACTGCAGAAAGTCAGGTGTTTATATGTTACACTGCAGATAAGCAGTCGAATGCTGGCTGATATGTGTATCTGAGAGTACAGTGAACTCTGGGCAAGCAGCTGGCATTATTTGACGAGCAGTTAAATAAGCTTGACGGATGCTAAACGTGACCGACATTCGAGAACAAAGCGAAGATCGGTCGGTGGGGTAGCGACCTACAAACTGTGTCTGTTGTGTAATGAAGTATTAAGTAGGCGATATTAAGGCGAAGTGTTCAGAAAAAAAAGAATCGTTTAAGTGGAGACTGACGTATAAAGGAGAACAGGTTAGGGAGCAACAGAGATCTCCCTCCTTCTCTCTCTCTCTCTCTCTCTCTCTCTCTCTCTCTCTATATATATATATATATATATATATATATATATATAT
>NC_068999.1:45885882-45889171 GCF_001194135.2 Octopus bimaculoides
GAAAGAGCGAGGGAGAGAGAGGGAGAGAAAGGAAGAATAAATAGAGAGCGGGGGGAAAGCGAAACGGAGAGAAGAAAGACAGCTACTGACGTAATAGATTGACGTAAATGCATCGGTAGCCTTTACGTGTCGTTCTAGCTTACCTCATGTTGTTAGTTTGCTTCTTAAATTACGACAACAGAATAATTAGAAGAGAAAGGGAGAAGGGAATGGAGGGAGGGATGGAGGGAATGCTAAGAAAGAAAAAAAAAATCAAAAAACACCCCACTTTCCTTCACTAAAACAAAAAAATGAAAAGAGAAAAAAAAATAATAAATTGGAGAAACTGAGAACGGAACAAATAAAAAGAAGACGAAAATGAAAGAAAAAATATACAGATTGAGAGAGAAAAAGGCGAATGGAAGAGATAGCTGTCAGATGATAAATATAGTCAGAACGAGAATATATACATATATATATATATTGTGTGTGTGCATGTATGTTTATGAAGCTAGTTGAAAATTATCTTGACGCTCTAGAAAAACGAAGTTGATAGTAAAGTAACTAATCGTCTGCTTTTATCACCAACGTACAAACACCTTAACTAGTTTTATCGTAGGAAAATAAATGACTTTTTCTTGTTTGTACCAATCTACGTGACTGTACCTATTGATCAGGAGGTTGTTTTGTGTGTGTGTGTATGAGTTTTGTTTATTTGTTTGCGTACATATATCGTGTACGGATGAGTTTTGTCGGAAAGAATATACAAGTAAGACGTTAAATAATAAAAGGAGTGATTCGTGTATATTTTAAAATTTAAATACGCATTAAAAACTGAGTAAAAGAGTGTGTATATATGAGAAAGAAAGAGAGAGTGAACGTGTCTTACGCATGTATATATGTGAACGGGTATGTATGTGTGTGTCTATGGGGCTTCTTAACCATTTGACGCACAGAATCCGAAAAAACACAAAAAAAACCAAAACCCATCTCACACGGATGTAGTTTTGCTTGTTAATTACAAAAATAACGCAATTATTTGTTGTTGCTGTTCTGGTTTTTAAAGAATTTAATGGCAATAACGAGTTATGAACCTTTTACGAAATTTCTAAAGATTGAAATCTTTGATAATTCGAGCCAGTCAGAAAGCCTGTGTTATCGATAACTCGGACATTGTAATTTCCATACGCTCTTCCATAGCAACACAAAAAGTTCCTATGGCAACGTTCAATCTTGGAAGGTTCTTAATTTGTTATTATTAGTAATTTTCCCCAGAAAATGAATGTAATATTTCGTAATTAGCATGGGAGAAAAAAAAAAGTAAATAAATAAATAAAATAAAAAGAAAACGATATCTATATGGTATTTTTCAGAGAAAAAAATAACAAGGACACAGAAGAGCGGGCTTATTATGTCAAATAGTAAAGGTTCCTGTTAGGTGCGTGCGTGTGCGTGTGTGTGTGTGTGTGTGTGAGTATGTCTGTCTGTGTTTGTATGTTTGAATATGTGTGCGTGTGTGTTTGTGCGTAGGTTTGTGTATGTGTGTAATTGTGTATATATGCGTGTATGTGTGTGTTTGTGCGCGTTAACTTACTCTTTTACTTGTTTCAGTCTTTTGACTGTGGCCATACTGGAGCACCGCCTTTAAAGTCGAGCAAGTCGACTCCCCCAGGACTTATTCTTTGGAAGCCTAGTACTTATTCTATCGGTCTATTTTGCCGAACCGCTAAGTTACTGGGACGTAAGCACACCAACCTCGGTTGTCAAGCGATGTTGGGGGGACAAACACAGACACACAAACACAAATATATACTACGGGCTTCTTTCAGTTTCCGTCTACCAAATCCACTCACAAGGCTTTGGTTGGCCCGATGCTATAGTAGAAAACACTTGCCCAAGATGCCAACCAGTGGGACTGAACCCGGAACCATGTGGTTGGTAAGCAAACTACTTACCACACAGCCACAAAGATGTGATACGGTATTGAATGTTGGGTGCATCTTGTCGGATCGATGCAGACAAGTTCGTCACACCTATCTGGGGACTCTAAAAGTAAAAAGCGAGAACAAATACCACAAAACATTTTGTTCGACGCTTTAACTATTGCACCAACCACCCAACCTAAATGATATTTTCTTTTATCGACCCATTTACGGTAAAATACGTGGCTGACCTCGGTGTTATTTGAACGTAGAACGTAAAGAACCAGAAGAAATTACTAGAAAGGTAATTTATCCAATGCCCTAACAACCCTGCAAATTAATGTCCCGTCTTAACGGATAGTAATTTCGATAGTAAACTCTCAATGGCAAAACGAGAATCAACTCTCGGCTGTTCGTACAGGATTTGTTTTTAAAGCTTACCACTTGTCGCACCCAGTTTTTATCGCATGCTTTCAGGAACTCTTAATCCTGTTTGTAGGAACACAGTCCTTGGACACGTGTGTGTTTGTTCCCACCCACACCCCCTCTTGGTTTGTTTACGTCCCTGTAACACCAGCTGTTCTGTATAAAAAAAAAATCCCAACAGAATAAAAGCTGAAGGACCGGATCGAGAGAACAGCAGAACCGAAAACTGAGTCAGAGAAAGGGTCAACAACACTGAGGCTCCGTAGTGGTCAGTGTTTAGTTTTGTTGGGCTCTGTTACTCGTTTCATTAATTGGACTACGGCCATGCTGGAATAACCCGGTACTTATTCTATTAAGTATTTATTATTAAAAAAAAAATTTTTAACGGAACTACTTCAAATGGCACTCCGTCGGTTACGACGACGAGGGTTCCAGTTGATCCGATCAACGGAACAGCCTGCTTGTGAAATCAGCGTACAAGTGGCTGAGCACTCCACAGACACGTTGTACCCTTAACGTAAGCTTCTTACCACACAGCCACTCTTGCGCCATATTTATATATCGCGTGTATATTGCGTATATTAATGTGCGTGTGTACATGTATGTTTATACACACTACATGAACACTTCACTAAGACATGCCTTCAATACCCTGCATGAGTACATCTGTGGCTGTTCAGCCATCTTTACACTAATCTCTCTCTCTCTCTTTCTCTCTCTCTCTCTTTCTCTCTCTCTCTCTCTCTTTCTCTCTCTCTCTCTCTCTCTCAACACATGACAGACTAAATATCGTTGGCGTCAAATGCGTCTCGTTGCCTCAATTTACTACCATTTTCCTCTCGTTCAAATTTGTATTCTCCATTTGTATATAAGTCAAACAACAGTCAGTCTTCGCCCTCTCACTCACGAAAAAAAAAATGCAAGAAAAAGAAATGCAAAAAAAAGCAAGAAAAATCCTACAA
>NC_068999.1:45889285-45892463 GCF_001194135.2 Octopus bimaculoides
TGAAACTCATTGCTTGCTCTTTGCCTTACGTTCAATAGAAAAAAAAACGCGTTTTCTCCGTAAAATAGTAAAAATAATATATAGTTAAAAAGGAAAAAAAATATCGTCTGTTCAGTGAAAAAATATTTTAATAGTTATTTTTATGCAGGAACGCCTAGTGTGAAATAAAATCGTTTCCCCACCCCTTAACTGGCTTAATGTTATATGGCGTGAACGCAGCCAAGCGGCAGAAAGAATACAGCGCCGGTTTAAATGCCATACACCATTTTCAGCATAACACACCGGATTCGTGCAAGACAATTTATCCACGGACTAAGGGAATCACGCGCAGAACAAAACAATGAAATGCGTAATACGTAATTTAATTGTTACATATATGATACATATTAACTCAATTGGCACTCCGCCAGACACGACGACAAGCGTTCCAGTTGATCCGATCAACAGAACAGCTTGCTTGCGAAATTAACGTGCAAGTGGCTGAGAACTCCTAAGACAAGCCAAGCGTACCCTTAACGTAGTTCTCAGGGAGATTCAGCACGACACACTGAGTGTATGTAATAAGGCTGGCCCTTTTGAATTACAGGTACTCCTCATTTTTGCCAGCAGTGTGGACCGGAGCAACTGGAAATAAAGTGTCTTACTCAAGAACACAATACGCCGCTGTGTATCGAACTCACGACATTACGATCGTGAGTCGAACACCCCTAACCACTAAGCCAAGCGCCTTTACATGTACTACATCATTATCATCGTTTAACGTCCGTCTTCCATGCTGGCATTAGTTGGACGGTTCGATAGGCGCTGGCCAGGCAGGGACCTGCACCAGACTTCTTTCTGTGTCTGTTTTGGCAGGGTCTTTTACGGATGGGTGCCCTTCCAGTACGTAAACGTAACTCGAGACCGTGTGTTTGAGAAGCAAGCTTCTAGAGCACGCTGTCAAGCCTGGATCTAACTTCCAACAAGCAATTATTTCTTGCATTCAGATCTAGGTGAAATTTTTTGTAAGGTCGTAGTAGACGAATCAATTGATTTAACCAGCAGTCGGTCCTTGATTGTCCTACGTGGTCACTCGACCTACTAGAAATAGCAGTCAAATGTCACAACTCTCAAATACCCTGTAGGCAATGTAGTCCTAGATACATTATATTTTGAAAAGAAAAAAAAGTGAAAACAACCGGATCACGGATTTAAATAACTGTGTTCATAGAATCTGGTCAATCAGAACTAATGTGTTCTCAAACACAACAGCTTTTTGCGATATCACTCTCTCATTGCATATATAATTCAGCAGCAGCAGCAGCAGCAGCAGCAGTAGTAGTAGTAGTAGTAGTAGTAGTAGTTAATGCGGACATAGGTTTGATCCGTTACGGAAAAATCTTAAGAGTATTAAAGTATTTCTAGATAGAGGCCGCTTAGCAACAAGGAGTGATGTCTTCACTAAGCTGTTTTGCAACGGCTTGACGACGACAAGAGGGAGAAAAAAGAAAGAAAGAAGGAAAGGGAGAAAGAAAGAAAGAAAAGGAATACTATCGAAGAATAAAAGGTGAAATAAACAGAGATGCTTTGCTCCTTGCAGAAACTGCATGACCTCAGAGGGGTCATGCAAGCCCTTCTAAAATTCATTGCAATGCTGGAAACTCTTCCGTATCCTCAGCCGGTATTTCAGAGTCACAAGCGTTTCGCCCCTTAGTCTGTACACTTTGCCCGAGTTGGACAGCGACGACTGAACTAGTCTCCACCTACAGGAGGTTCCTTCTTGTGGTTTCTTATCACACGGGTAATGTAGCAACAGAAGAAGAAGAAGAAAATAATAATTACCTGATTCCGTCTTGAGAACATTGGTTAACATCAGCTCCGTATGAAATCAAATAGCGCGCGACATATAAATTCCCTCGAACACAGCACTCGTGTAATGGTGTGAAACCCGCATTGTCGCGGGCGTTTACGTCGACGGACCTCGTTTTCAAACAGTAGTAGAGTACATCCTACAAAAGAGAGTACAAGCATGAGTTACATTCACAGCATTTTGCCAGTATAGATAACTACCCTTACAATTACCTATTTATTTTACATTTAAATTAGTAATTTTGCAGTCTTACCACTTGGAAGTCATTGAAACAGATTTACTACTCTTGGATGCCCTTCAGGCGTTTCTAAGTGTGGTAATATTTCCTCGTGGCCGGACACGTTTTTCACGGGAGACTGGAAACAGCTACCCTCGTTTACAACTACAGTAATTCCTCGACTATCGCAGGTGTTATGTTCCAAAACCCCTGGTGATAGGTGAAATTCCACGAAGTAGAAACAGTACTGTACTATATATATATATATATATATATATTTTTTTTTTTTTTTAATTATTTTTACAATTTGTATATATGTATTTTATTAGAAATACAAAACAATACCACAGAGGAAGCGGCGTAAGCTTAGATAATAAATCGCGATATGGCGTGGAATTGCTGTATCACCTAATGTCACAACAAGGAAATATATTCGCACATATATCACGTGATGACGTGAGTGATCCTGCTTTCAGATAGTGTTACACATCGCTGGACACGATGCGCTATTGCATTGTTTTAGCCTTCAACTGACGCCATCCCGCTGTCTAGGTGAGGAGGCCAACATTCCAACTGATCGAATGGGAGATTGGAGCAAGGTGAAATGAAGTGACTTGCTCAAGAACACAACGCGCCAGTCAATCAGGGATTCGATCGTACGGGACTCCCGAATATCACTTGTGTCTAGTCACCCCCACCTCTCGCACGGCCCAACAGGGACGAAAAACAAAACTAGAAGAGGTAATACTCGAATTAGAAAAGGAGAAAAACCAAAAGTAAACGATGGCAACGTAGTCGTACTGACTCGCTAGAAATAGCAGCCAAATCTCTTCCATTCATATCACATCTGTCCACTTTTTATAGATTTGATATAGGAAATAAAAATAATGCAGACTTAGATGCATTAAAAGAGGCGGGGATGGTAGCAGGTGGAACATCATTGATATTCTGTTTACTCGATTAAGTCTGACCTGAAACTCGACGACGACGATGACGATGACGACGATGACAACAGCGAGATCAACTAAACAGCGTAAGTCATTCTAAGTTCTACTGTCTGATTCCTGTCTTCGCAGCCGACATAGAAACAGTGACAGAGCTTGCAATGATAA
>NC_068999.1:45893169-45895110 GCF_001194135.2 Octopus bimaculoides
AGAGCAAGTCAGCCGATATCCACTGACGTAAACAAACACACAAATAAACAACTGTCAAATCCAAAACCTTGAAGTAAGTAAATCCAGGAACTATCAAATAATTTACTGTTTGATTAAAAAAACGAAGAGTGGTTTTTTTTGTTTGTTTGTTTCTTAGTGTTTTCTTTTGTTTATGCTTGGATGATTTCCGGAGTTGCTGACTTCGTAAATTATTTCATGATCTTCAGTGATCTGATAACGATAGTGTCTGAGAGAGGAATGGGTTAGGCCAAACGTTATATAAATCCTAACGAAGTGAGTTCGATTTCGCTTCGGAGGAAATTAAAATTTATTTTAGACTTATTTATTATGTAATTTGATAGAGTTTCGTAAAAGCGGGGTGGAGTCGAGATACGAATCTAAGACAAGACGTTCGACAATGCGCGGACCATTATACAAACGGAAATGAGATCCTGTGGTGTTCATGCTTTTTCTAAACGTATTAGTGACGGAATAAAGCTCTATGTAATTGGCAGAATAATAATTAAAGCGTCAGAGACAACGAATTGTAATATTTTTTCTGGTTCTAAGGCAGCGAGCTGGCAGAATCATTAACACGTTGGCAAAAATGCTTAGAAGTATTTCGTCCGTCTTTACGTTCTGAGCTCAAATTCGGCTGAGGTCAACTTTGCCGTTCATCCTTTCGGGATTGATAAAATAAGTACCAGTTATGTATAGGAGTTGATGTAATCGACTTGTTCCCTTCGTCGAAATTGCTAACTTTGTGCCGAAGTTTGGAACCAATATTTTTATGGCTTTGTGCCGAAGTTTGAAACCAATATTTTTATGGCTTTGTGCCGAAGTTTGAAACCAATATTTTTATGGCTTTGTGCTGAAGTTTGAAACCAGTATTTTTATAGCTCCTTAGTGCGGCTGGACATGTTTTCGCGGGGGAATGGAAACGGTCACTTTTGTTAACAACTATCACGCATTGGCGCCTCCACTATGAAAAAATCTACATAAATGATAATGATACAAAAACCAAAGAAATGAATGCGAAAAATTGCAACGTTTTGCAAATGATAACCACCTGATAACCACATCGAGCAGATCGGTGTAAGAGAGTTTCTCCAGAGTTCTTGTTTATTGCTAATCTGCGTATTTCTGGTGGCATCGGAATACTGTTACTCGTCTGTAAAAAAAAGACAAGAA
This sequence comes from Octopus bimaculoides, assembly GCF_001194135.2. Taxonomy (NCBI): domain Eukaryota; kingdom Metazoa; phylum Mollusca; class Cephalopoda; order Octopoda; family Octopodidae; genus Octopus; species Octopus bimaculoides. Next base: position 45,894,361 of record NC_068999.1, read on the forward strand.
GCAAACTGAGAAAACGGACTTTAATGAAGATACTCAAGGCATTTTATTATTACAAATTTAATTCCCCTAATTGTGGAATATCGGATTTATCCGCCAGACGAACAACACATACGTAACTACAAATGGGATGCTTCTTAAGACGCCATTGAAGATCGATGTAAACGTTTATGTAAGTAAAGGATACTGTGTACAACATTAAAATGATTAGTAAAGTGGGATTCGAGCGTATGTTTAATATCCAAACACAAATAAGTAATAATAATATATTTATTAGATAAACGAGAATCAGGCCCATTTAAAATAACTAGTAAAGTTGAAACGAGTTTCAGCTTGTACGAAACAATGCATTAATGATTATAGTATCTTCCTATCTTACATTATTAGACAGATAGATAGCTAGATAGATAGATAGACAGTAAGATAGAATAGATAGATAGATGGATAGATAAATAGACAGATAGCAAAATAGACAGATATATGGATAGACAGTAAGATAGATAGACCATTAAGATAGCTAGCTAGCTAGCTAGATAGATAGATAGATAGATAGATAGATAGATAGATAGATAGATAGATAGATAGATAGCATATTATTATTGTTAGAGCGGTGAAAGGCGGTGAGCTGGCAGTATCTTCAAGCACGTCGGGCAAAATGCTTAGCGGCATTTCGTCCGTCTTTACGTTCTGAGTCCAAATCCTACCAGTGTCTGTTAACGGTTGGGTGGGAGCGATAGTGATATTGGGTGTGTG
>NC_068999.1:45895120-45896850 GCF_001194135.2 Octopus bimaculoides
TGTGTGTGTGTGTGTGTGTGTGTGTGTGTGTGTGTGTGTGTGTGTATTTTGTCGTTAATGAATGATGCTATGATAACCAAATTTTATTGCAGCCTTGTGACCTAGCGTCGAGTGAGAATATGCCAAACGATTAGACAAACAGACAGACAGACAGACAGACAGAGACAAAAACATGGTTTATGCGTGTGTGTGTGTGTGTCTTTAAGAAAATAACATTGTCGACTTACAGACGATAATCTGCGAGGAGAGACGACACACACACACACGCACGCATGCATATATATATACACACACACACACCGCATGCAGAGAAATGAAAGACAATGAAATCCTATAGCCAACTTTCGACTTTAAGAATGCCCAGTGGGTGTTCTCAACGAAAACAAAAACCTTGCGTAGTAATTTATGAACTCGAGAGAAGAGAAGAGTTACATTCCTGCAGTAATTATGTTTCGTGCACAAGTTGTGACAGGACTTATGTGTAACATACACTAACTTCAATGTAACGTTAACAGCTGTTACAGACGTTAGACCCAATTCTCTCACCCTCTACCCGGGAGTGATGAAAAGTTCCTGGATTTAAGGGTGTCGCGAGTTCTTTTACAGGGCTTAGAAAAACTGAGGGATCGCTGCAATGAGTGTGTGAATCTGAGAGGGGAATATGTTGAATAAAATCATAATTAACTGATCCTCCTGTATTTTCTTTTACCCAAAGCCAGCACCCCCGTCGTGTGTATGTGTGTATATTCACGTGTTCCGAGCGCTGGAGACTGCTATAATGGCAGAGAGAGAGAGAGAGTGTGTGTGCTTAAGGACAGAGAATCATATCTATCTATATGTATGTATGTATTTGTGTGCGTTTGCGTACACAGAATGGGCCAAAAGTCACGCACCAAGACGTCTGGCATTTTATTTATATTGCGTTATAATTATTATTTATTTTATTCATCATGTGTGTACACATCATTATTTCATTTATTTTATTCAGTTTTAGAGAAATCGAAACATGTCTTTGACAATTCCGGAGCATATTGAACTTATTCTGTGCGTGTATGTGTGTGAGGGCTTGTAGCCTAACAAGTTGCTCGCGAATCGTCAAGGTCGTAGTTTCGATTTCGGATGTGAATAACGTGTTGTGTCCTTGAAACAGAAAACTATATCACATTGTTTCAGATTCTTGACTTGAAAATTCGTACTAACAGCATCTAAAGATGGGGTAAGCAAAAAACCCACGCGGATCCGGAACTCTCGTAGGAGAAAAATGTCGCGTGTCGGACTAGAGTCGCGTCCAGCGGGAAGGTTAATCCTGTACTTCCAGTCGCTAAAACGCTACAGAAACCGAAATGCTATCCTCACCACAATGGGCCTCTAGGCCCAGGACAAACCAACAGTGTGGGGGAAGGGGAATTAACAGTGTATATGCACCACTCTGCACTTGGAAAAGTCAGACGGACAAGTGCAAAGTCGAAATGTGAGAAAGCAGTGTCTATGTATCCAATTGAATTAATTAGTTAAGAAAGTTCGTAGAGATATTCCAGGCCAAACGATTATGGCGGAACCTTTTGGAGAGGAAGTGAAACGTCAGGTGTCCGGAAGTGAGAAAACAGCAGGGGCTACCATTAACACCGTGTCAGATGAACAGAGGTATTAGCTATCGTATACGAGAGAGAGAGAGAAGAGAGAGAAAGAGGGAGAAAAGGAGAGAGAGAGAGAGAGAGAGAGAGAGAGAG
>NC_068999.1:45897132-45899749 GCF_001194135.2 Octopus bimaculoides
ATATATATATATATATATATATATATATATATATATATATATATATATATAGGAAATAGTAGCACACGGTACCAATGTTTGCTGGAAACAGCAGTCGATGACGGTAGTATTGTTTTCGCTGGAAAACAATACTTTTGAATTGTAATAATATGTACAATTTTTATGTATGCATGTGTGTAAGTGTGTGTGTGTATGTGTAAGAAGTAACACGTGAAAGACTTCATATTACAGGGCCAGATAAATGGTTTATTAAAACTGCATAAATATAACTCCAGCGTCAAATATCGCAGTGTGACAGATGCAGCGGGCTCTGATATTACATAGGTTTGTGTATAAGTATCACACACACACACACACACATATATATATATAGTAAGAGAGAGATGGAGGGAGGGAGAAAGAGAGAGTCATATGCATATATTTACAATACTACCCTTCATTTGTGCATTAATTAACACGTGATACCTTTTGTGTTATTTACATCTAAGTAAATGAAAAGCAACGAAAACGTAACATTCAACAGAAGACGTAAACTAAATTACAGATAATCCAACACGTATTCAGATGGGTTCTCTATTGCAATACAGACCTGTTTATGGATTCTCAGCGCGAAGCTTATCCTTTAAACCATTTCTAGAGAAACGCTTCTTCTTTTTTTTTTTTCTTTTTTTCATAAACCACTATTTTGTTTTTGTATTTCTAACGCGCTGGTTTGTTTTTCTGTTTCTCTCTTCAAACTGCAGCCATACCTTGAAAGGTTTTAAGCCGAACGAATGGACCCCCAGATCTAATTTTTCATAAGCCTATCGATCTCTTATGCAGTCGTCATACATACACATACACAAAGGGTGTTGAAAATTTCCTGGCTTTTGGTAAAAGAAAATGCAGGAGGGTCAGTTAATTATAATTTTATTCAACGTATTCCCTTCTCAGATTCAGACTCTTATTGCAGCAGTCCTTCAGCCTTTCTAAGCCCTATAAAAGAACTCGGAAGGTTGGGCCTTCAACCAGGCCTTTCACGATACCCTTAAAGCCAGGAATATTTCAGCACCCCCTTGTATAAATACATATATATATATATGTTTGTGTGTGTGTGTGTACGACGGGCTTCCTTCAGTTTTTGTTTAACAAATTCACTCACAAGGCTTTGGTTGGCCCGGGAATATAGAAGACACTTACCCACGGTACCATGCAGGGGTATCGAACCAGGAGCTATGTCTTTGAGAAGCAAATCTCTAACCACATAGCTACGCCAGCGCTTATTTTCTTAATTGATATATATTTTTCTTGACTTCAATGCGAACAAACTCCATTTCTTGGGCAGTGAAAGAAAAACAGAGTCAAAACACTGACAGCTGTTCGGCAAATTTTGTAAATATACGATGAGCAGACATATTTGAAATAACATAACGATATACAAACGGAGAGAGAAGAGAGAGGGGTGGAGGCGAAGAAGAAGAAGAAAAAAAAAATGTTTATGGACGTTTAATCAATAATCGTTCTGTCAAAGGTAGAGACTGATCGAGTCCGATTTAGCAAATTACCTAACTCGATAATGAATTCTTTGCTTGGCACTAAGTCAGAAAGTTTCAGGGAAGAATAGAACAAGATGGAGTTTTGTTATGATGTTTGGTATTCGAAAGCAAGTTCCACAAGCTCGCCTGTGGAAATTGCATTCGAAGAACACACCCTGCTCTTCTAATATTTTTAGTACACTACACTATGATATCAGCATTTCCATCTTCATATACTATTCGCGACAAGAAGTGAAGACAAAGAGAAAGCGATAAAAGTTATCTGAAAGTTTTTTCTAGCATTTCAAGTAATGGCGAATTTAAAATTAGCTGACAGGGTGAATTGCACTCGTTAAAGGGTAACTATCAGATTTGTGTTGCAAGTTAATGGGCAGAATTGCCCACCAGTGTTGCTTGAACAGGCAATAAATATCAGTGAAAGCGGCAAAGGTTTCTGCGGGTGCAGAAGACATTAAAAACAAAAATGCTTGGTGAAAGGAAATTTAACGATCTCTATACGATATAAAAAACAGTGCACTAGTTCTGTAAAGGAGCTTGCAACAAACAACGAATATTATATATATATATTTTTATCAGCACTCAGGCATCTACACACAGGGAGAAACAGCCTCGCACACACTAACACATTCGGAGTAGGATATATATATTACATACACACATTTATATCTACCTATCTCTCTATACACACACACACTCTATTGGAGACTGTACTTGTTTCACCACGATAAGCTGCAGGACTGCTATAATCGTTATCTGCAGAAGTAGAACGACAACGAGCGGCGCCTCACGACAGAAATAATTCATTCGCAATGTCCCGAGAGATGTACAAGAGGGAAAATTATACGAGCATTGAATAGCAGTAGCAACAACAACAACAGGAGGAACAGCAAGAATAACAAATAAATGAATAAAATTTGACTTTTATTTATCGCTTAAATGATTCTTTTTTTTTTTTCAAATTTTATATTTTAAACTTTCGCTTCACCCAACGGAATATATCGTATTACAATCTCCTAACTAAAGCTAGTGCCGTTGTTCTTGTATTAAAAGAAAAATCGGACGGTGTGGTGTGTGTGGGTGTA
>NC_068999.1:45899759-45903667 GCF_001194135.2 Octopus bimaculoides
GGGGGGGGTAGGGAGTAATAGGCGTGGGGCGTTGGTAGACGGCACAAATAAATGAAAATATGGCGACCTAAATATCTTCGATCTGTTATCATGCAGTGGATATATATAGATCTATGAAAAGAGAACGATACGTTGTGAGAAGGGCGTGACGCAGTCCGGACACCTGCAAGAATGCGTTAGCATTTAAACCGGCCATATCCGGCCAAAATATTCTAATCTTGCTTTATGCTGAAAACGGTCAGATCCAGCCTGTCGCACCTACCTAACAATGCCATTCAAATAAATAAATAAATAAATAAATAAACAAACGCACCGTCGAATTTCGAAGCTATGAGATAATGTATGATTAATTCAAAACGAATAACCTGAATGCTAAAGGATTAACCAAAAACAGAGCTGGTCAACTAAGTGAAGGATGATCTTTGGCGATTGAGCTTCATATTAAAACGAACTAATTAACATTTGAAAATTACGTTACGGCTATTCATTCATTTAGAAATAATCCTTTCTACTAAAGACACAAAACCTGAAATTTGTGGGGAGGGGACTAGTCAATTACATTGACCCCCAGTACGCAACTGGTACTTAATTTATCGACCCCGAAAGGATGAAAGGCAAAGTCGAGCTCGGTGGAATTTGAACTCAGAACGTAAAGACGGACGAAATACAGCTATGCCTTTCGCCCGGCGTGCTAACGTTTCTGCCAGTTCGCAGCCTGATGCCCTTCAAACTGCACACTACCGTCTATAAAAAAAAGCAAACCGCCATTAGATAACAATTTCGGATATATTTATACTGTTTATCCTTTGACTAGTTTCGGTCATTGGACTGCGGCCATGCTGGGGCTCCGCCTTGAACGGTTTAGTCGAACAAATCGTCAGCAGTACTTAAGCTCTTTTTAAAAGTTTGGTACTCGTGCTATCACTTCTCTTTTGGGCAACTGCTAATTTACGGAAACGTAAACAAACCAAGACCGGTTGTGAAGCTGTGGGAGGTGGAAACAAACACAACACAAACTTTTTATCAATGCCAGAAGCTCCAACATGGCCGCAGCCGCTGGCAGGAACAGTAAGAGAAAGAGAGAGAGAGAGAGAGTACAAGAATATGCCTGTCTTTGTTTCCAATACTTGTTTTGCAAACAAATGTCTTTTTTGCCTTACTAAGCACCATTAGAAATTGTGAACCACCAGTTTCGCTTTCCAGACAGGACAATCACCCATTCTCTTCTCGCAGAGCTTAATGTTCTTGCGAAAGGAATGGAAAGAAAATTGTTTCTTGTTTTGCCCTCGAAGGAAGGAAAGAAGGAAGCAAGCAAGCAAGGAAGAAAAGAAAGAAAGGGAGAGAGATAAAGAAAGAGAGGAGAGAGAAAGGAAGAAAAGGGGAGAGAGATAAAGAAAGAAATAAAGGAAAAGAGATAAAGAAAAGGGAGAGAGAAAGAAATAAAGAGACGGGGAGAGATAATGGAAGAAAGGAAGGAACGAAGACAGGGGGAGATCGAGATAAAGAAAGAAAGAAAGAAAGAAAGGAAGGAGCCTATCGTACCAAACCAACAAATGAAAATACGGCCGTCGCCAAAAAGCTTTGATGGAGACGGTTCGACAAGGCTTATCCTCTCCGAAGTAACTCAATCTTAAGGCGAGGTCTTCTGAGGGATTCGCAGACATTCTCTGCTTTACGAGACACATCGAGATAAAAGTAACACTATACGCCATGAACAAATTAGCAATGTACGCTGCAAGTAGACTGTATTACACCTCGTACATATATAGCAAAACAAGTATACACCACACACATATATATAAATATATATATATGGAGAGAGAGAGAGAGAGAGAGAGAGAGAGAGAGAGAGAGAGAGAGAGAGAGAGAGAGAGAGAGAGAGAGAGAGAAAGAGAGAGAGAGAGAGAGAGAGAGAAAGAGATATGGACTATATTACATCTCATTCAAGTTTCGGCATTCAACGGATTACATTTCCTGGCCCTGTATCATCACCGTTGAGTAATGTACTTTATTTGTAGCCATAGTAACAACCGTACTCGATTTAGACGTCGGTTAGATTACAGTAGAGGTGTTGGAACACAGCACTAAATTCATCTTAGGTTCCCCGAGTGAAACGGCAGCAGACAGAAAGCCGAAACTGCTTTACATCTATTCACACGCATACACACAACATACATACGTCTTTTACCTTTCTCCTGTTTCAATCATAGACTTGCAGCCATGCTGGAGCATCACAGTGCAGGGTTTAATGGACCAAATCAACCCCAGCATTTAATTATTATAATTATTTTTAAAGTCCGGAATTTATTTCATCGGGTCTTTTGCCGTTAAGTTACGAGAACGTAAACAATCAAACACCGGTTGTAAACGGTGGGGGTGTGACAAATACACACATATTATACAATGGGCTTCCACCCAGATTCCAACAACCAAATTCCCTCACAGGGCATTGATCAGCACAGGGTTATTGTAGGTGTCCAAGATGTTATAAAGTGGGATTGAACCTAAAACCATGTGATTGCAAAGCGAGCTTTTTAACCGCACATACACTGTTGTTCCTCCACTCGTCTCTGTTGCGTGCCTATGTAGTAACAAGCTAGAATCGTTAGCACGCCGGACAAAATGCTTAACGGCATTTCGTCCGACTCCACGTTCTATGTCCAACTTCCGCCGAGGTCGACTTTGCTTTTCATCCCTTCAGTGTCGGGGTCGATGTAATCGACTTACTTCTCCCCTAAAATTGCTGGCACTGCGCCAAAATTCGAAACCAATATTAAACAGAGATCTTAATTACACTGAGGTCGTCTTTGCCCTTCGTCATTTCGAGGGTTGATAAAATAAGTACCAGCTGAATGGGAACACTGGGGTGGATGTTATCGACTGACTCCTTCCCTCTCTTAATGTTGCTGGCTTTGTGCCGTCTCTTGAAATCGTTATTATAAAGACCTATTAATATTTCAAGCGAAGAAACATTCCGCAGTTGTAGTTAGAGAATTACATTATTGTTATTATTACGTAAACGAATAAACGTAAAGAAAAAATACTCAATAAGAATAAGAAAGAAAAACATCGAGCGAAGAGCTATTAAATTTCCTTTAAACCTAACCCAGAAACAGAAACCTAGTTATAGACGATCTGATACCTACAGCCAGACGACATCGCTGTTTTAATAATGGCAGCAGTCAACCACATCAAAATTAAGTTGTAGTAGAAAATTTCGTCAGCGATCGGGTTTAAAGAATAGGGAGTTTGTTAAGTCGTTGACGGCTCGAAAAGACGTAAAGAAAAGAAGAAAAAAAACCCCAGCAAAAATGGAATATGCACTTAGGAACTGTTTAGAAAGCAAAAACGATTGCTGCCGGGCTCAAACTAGGACAAGTCAATAAAGAACTCGCAAATAATGTGAGCGAATATCGTGGTATTTAAGTGAACCGGTTACTTCGTAGTTACACTGCGAATTATCTTATTAGACGAACGAATTAGCGAAAAATATTCAATACACACAGATAGACACACACACATACAGAGAGAGACACATACACACACGTCTCCGTACACAGCCACACACATACATACATACATACATACATACATACATATATATATATATATATATATATATGCATACGCACACCTATTGAGAGAAATACAACAGACTTAGAATAAATGTTATTTTTACACGAAAGCCAGTACTGTTGAATAATGCCGTCAGAATAGAGGGAGTATACATACACACACTCATACACACAATGGGGGGGGGGGTTAGAGACTGATAGATAGAGATAGATTGATAGACAGGTAGGTAGCTAGATATAGATGAAGATAGATGGGTATATGCATATATATATATATATGCATGTGTGCATATATATGTATATATATATATGTACATATATATATATATATAT
>NC_068999.1:45905731-45906659 GCF_001194135.2 Octopus bimaculoides
ATTGTTTCTTTCTTTCTTTCTTTCCTTTTCTTCGGCTGTTAGTTGTTGATTTATTTATTTATCTATTTATTCATTAATTTTTTTCTTTTATTTCTTTGTTGGCCTCCTTCCTCGTCTGATGAACGAGCGATCAGGCCGAAAATTGCCGGAGAATGTCAAGGCTATTTGAAGAGTAAAGTGGAGGGATGTGGGTGCGGTGGGGGTGGAGGAAAGAAGGAAAAAAAAAAGAAGAGGGGGGATATATAGAGCAAAAGGAATTATTTGTTTAAAGAGGGAAGAGAAAAAGAAAAAAAAGAAACGATATACCTGAGGGAGGGCGAAGAGTATGGAGGGGAAACGAAAGATAGATAGGTAGAAAGAGCGAGAGAGTAGACGAGACGAAGTGAATAAGGAAGGAAGATCTTTTCAGCAGATGGAATCGTTTAGTATATATATCTCCACACAAAACGCTCCCATATTCATTTTGCACGTATTTAAAAGTGTGTCTACCAACCTAGCCAAAAACCCTGCCTTCTACCAAACATACACACACACATATTCAATCCGAATCATTGTATTCAAGAAGCGAGCAGAAGAGAACAGTGAACCGCCGCCAACAACCAACGCCACCGCACGTACCAACCAGCCATTTTATCGACCCCCCGTTTCCACCATCTCGGTCTCTCTCTCTCTCTCTCTCTCTTAATCCATCACATTTTTATATAAACATAGAGGGAAGACAATCTCCGACCTTGTCTCCGTTTCCTTCTCGCAATCGTTAAAAAAAAACAACCTAATGTTACTAATATCCGCTTATTTTATAATGAAAAGAAAAACAAGTACGGGTAAGATAATGATGGTTTTAAATTTTGACACAAGGCCTGCAATTTCGAACTGATTACATTGACCCCTCAGTGATCAACTGGTACTTATTTTATGGACCCCGAGA
>NC_068999.1:45906724-45908296 GCF_001194135.2 Octopus bimaculoides
ATAATAAGTACTATTTCAAATTTTTTTTTTCCACAAGGGCAGCTTGGGAGAGGTGGGGGGATGAGTCGATTACATCGACCCGAGTATTCAACTGATACTTAATTTATCGACCCCGAAAGGACGAAATGCAAAGTCGACCACGGCGGAATTTAAACTCATAATGTGCAGACAGACAAAATGTCGCAAAGAATTTTGTCCGGTGTGCTAACGATTCTGCCAGCTCGCCGCCTTAATAATAATAATAATAATAATAATAATAATAATAATAATCCTTTCGGTTATATGCACAAGGCCTGAAATGTTGGGGCAACTTCGTAACCACCCACACAACACTTGTTTATTATCTCTAGGAAGTTTAGACCAGCGTGCTTTAAGTATTTTGTTCATAAATATAGCGCAACACTATGTCCACTAATACAAGGCAGTTGCAACAGTAAACACCAAATATTAGGGCGTGTAAAATAGGATTTTAACGTAGGATTATGGTCTTGTCTCAATTTCAGTCGCACGATTTTTTTTCTTTCTCCGTCTTGTTTACGACATTTCGTGGTCGCTGTTTGAAATTTAATATCGCATCTCCCCACACCCTCCCCACACACACACCACAACCACCGTCGCCAGCGCTCCCATCTCGCTCTTCTTGTATAAACTAATATTTTGGCGAGGTTAGCAGGAATCAAAGTGTCACACGGAACTGTAAAATTACCATTCGCGAAATTTACGTCAGTGAGTGAGAGCGTAGGAATGGCAGGATGTATCGAATAAGGAAAACGAAATGAGTGAAAAGATGAGATACTGAGTAACGTGCTCAGCAGTGAACCTTTTGAGCAATAAGCATCAACATCAGTCTGCGGAATCTGGCTGGCCAGAGATTAAAGTAGCAGAACAGTTTGTTAGAGAGTCTTTGTACGAAAAGAATGTGCGTCCCAGAAAATAACCTTTAAAAGAAAGAGAGATTGCGAGAGGAAAATTGAAATAAATTCTATTTGAACGGATAAATAACTCATTCGACTCTTGATCGATCGCTTAGAAATAAGAGATTTTATATCAATAACAGCTTTTTTTTTTCTTATGGAAGGCCGTTGAGACATATTGTTCCATCGATCGTTGGTGCTGTTTAACTCCAGATCATACCTGACCGAGCAGATCTATGCTCAACAGCGTTTCAGCCATAACCACAATGTAATTTTCCCTTTCTCCAGAACTACGTTTATATCCGAGTGGCACTCCGTCAGTTACGACGACGAGTGTTCCAGATGATCCGTTTCAACGGAACAGCCTGCTTGTGAAATTAACGTGCAACTGGCTGAGTAGTCCACAGACACGCATTACCCTTAAGGTAGTTCTGCAGAAGATTCAGCGTGACAAGGCTGGCCCCTTTGTATTACTGGTACAACTCATTTTTGCCAGCTGAGTGGAGTGGACTGGAGCGATGCGAAAAAGTGTTTTGCTCAAGGACACAAGACGCCACCGGGAAATGAACTTATGACCTTAAGATTTTGAGTCGAATACCCTAACCGTTAAGCCACGCACCTTCACGGCTGCATATACCTAAAACTACATTATTCAATA
>NC_068999.1:45910018-45914577 GCF_001194135.2 Octopus bimaculoides
GTGTGTGTGTGTGTGTGTGTGTGTGTGTGTGTGTGTGTGTGTGTGTGTGTGTGTGTGCGTGCGTATATAGATATCTTTTAAGCTCGGTACGTATTCCAATCGGTTTCTCTTGCCGAAACGCTAAGTAACGAGGTCGTAAACACGGCGTGTAGATGCAACATACTAAATGGTGTGTAGATTCAACGTGACACACGGTGTGTATAAGTGTTGTGACACGGTAGTGAGGGAAATACTTATGACACACGAGGTGTTGAAGCGCTGAAGTGTTGTGACACGGCAGTGAGGGAAAAATACTTACGACACACGATGTGTAGAAGTGTTGTGACACGGCGATGAGAGAAATACTTATGACACACTGTGTGCTTGCATGGGTCGGACGGAATTTGCTGAGGCGGATTTTTTACGGTCGCACGCCCTTCTTGTTGCCTTTTTCCAAATAAGGTAAGAATTTTCCCCCGTGATCAGACAAATGAAAACCGCTTGTATGACAATAAGACTAGTGTACAACTATCATGCGATGTCAAAGTAAGGAAACAGAAGCGCGCCATAGAAACCGGGAAACCGGGCCCATGAGCCTGGCTAGGCTTTAAAAGGGCGCATAAATAATTTTTTTTTAATGTTTAAAGTACCCTGTATGCCATGCTTTGTAGAAAATAGCTAGCCATTATTCCTGCGTGGGATGGTGTCAGGAACGGCATCTTGATTGTAAAATATCGCATCCAAAATGTCCCGTCCAACTCATGCCAGCATAAAAAAAAACAGACGTAAAAACGACGCCGATGGTGGTGGTGATAATGGCCAATATGATGATGGTAACGACAAAACAATTCATCTCCTACTTATTTATAGTTTACATAATTATCTAAATATTTCCTTCTACTTTAAAATCATGTATACTCTAAACACACACACACATACATCCATCCATACATATGTGTTTACATTTAACTTCACACCGTTTATAGCTGGCTCTAAACGTCCTACCAGGTCGTCGTCGTTGACTAATCTCATAGATTATCTGCGAGAGAGATGATATATTTCCAAGATAAGACACGGACTCTAATGAAACGAAATTTTACTTGGGCTTATCAGCTCGGCTCCACTCTTGTCAGTTACAAAGTGTCGGTAAAGCCTAAAGCGGTTTTTAAAAAAAGCCAAGTTGATCTCTTAGCACCAGCACTTCCACCGCCTATACATGTGTGTGTGTGTGTGTGTGTGTGTGTGTGTGTGTGTGTGGCAGCACTTAATATTTTTTTCAAATTAGACTTTGCAGATTGTAGAGCTAATACGACAACAGACTGTCTGCGAATGTTCCAGAAAAACTACAAGATAACAATCACAACAATATTCGTTGCAATTACACGATCGATCATCTTTGTCGAGGAGCAGATCATCATCATCATCATCATCATCATCAACACCACCTTCATCATCATCGTTTTAACGCTCACTTGGTTCGGACAGGAATTCACGGAGGCAAAATTTCTATACGACCGAACACCCTTTCCTGCAGACAATCCTCATCCGTTTCCAATTCATAAATGTTTACCCATGGCCGGGTACATTTTCATGGAAGATTGGAAATGAAAGGCAACGCTTGTATTACAGCGAACTCGTTTACAACTATCACGCGATATCAAGGTACGGAGCCTCTAACACACACACACACACACACACACACACACGTATATTCGACGTAGGCTGTGTGATGTTCATGCTTTTCCCAAAGGCATTGGAAATTACAAAGTACAGAACCTAGACTAAAATTTCGTTCTCCAAGAACGTAACTAAAGACTACAGCAATTGAACTAATATTCTTTCCGTGTTAAGGCGACGAGCTGGCAGAAACGTTAGCACGCCGGGCGAAATGCTTAGCGGTATATCGCCCGCCGCTACGTTCTGAGTTCAAATTCCGCCGAGGTCGACTTTGCTTTTCATCCTTTCGGGGTCGATAAATTAGGCACCAGCTACGCACTGGGGTCGATGTAATCGACTTAATCCCTTTGTCTGTCCTTGTTTGTCCCCTCTATGTTCAGCCCCTTGTGGGCAATAAAGAAATAAGAAGCATTAAACATGCAAGGCGACTCAGACACGATGCTCTATGTACTTCGCACTATTGCACCTGATAGCCACGTTTAGTGTTTCTCATTGTTATTTTTATGAACTAACTTTACAATAAATGACATCATAATTGGCTACAAAAGAGGACAGATATATTATATATTTCGTAGGCACTGTACACAGAAAACACCACATACACAAACACACACATATATTGAAAATCTGTGGGTCAGATGTTTATTTGTTTTGTCGGTTTATATTATCAATGATTAAATTTATAATTCTAGTCAGTTTTCTGGGGGGTTTTTTTATGCTCCCCGCATTAAATATGTTTAACACTAACGCAACTTTATTGTATTGCAATAGTTTGTTTACATCATATGATGTGTTACGTATTGTTGCCAATTATTTTGTTGGCCTGGAATTTCAACGACGAATAGAATACAATAAAACATTGATTACAAAACCGAGAAAACAGAAAGAAGCATCTGACCCACATAATATCAGTTTCAAATTCTGGCGCAAGGATAAAAAGGCAAAACGACCTCGGCGGAATTTGAACTAGGAACATAAAGATGGACGAAATGCCGCTAAGCATTTTGCTTGGTGCGTTAACGACACTGCCTTAATAATAACAATAATTCTACTATAGGACACAAGGCTTGGAATTTTGAGGGAGGGGGCTAGTCGATTACATCGATACCAGTGTGTAATTGGTACTTATTTCATCGATCGGGCGGAATTTGAACTCAGAACGCAAGTACGAATGAAATGCCTGGCGTGCTAACAACAACAGCAACAATAATAATAATAATAATAATAATAATAATAATACTCCTTTCAGGACACAAGGCCGGAAATTTGGGGGGATAGTTAAGTCGAATACGTCGACCCCAGTGCGTAACTCGTACTTATTTCATCGACCCCGAAAGGATAAAAAGCAAAGTCGACCTCCGCGGAATTTGAACTCAGAACGTAAGGACGACGGACGAAATGCCGCTGAGCTGCAAAGCGTTTTACCCGGCGTTATAACGATTCCGCCAGCTCGTTGCCTGTCTGACCTAGATGCAAACCCCAAGGAGAAGAAACGGGTTGTCAAGTTGGATTGTACAAGTGCATACTCTTGCGTGTGTGTGTGTGTGTGTTCGGTATTCTTTGTAATTGCGTACTCAATATTCTTACCATATTATTGAACAGCTCAATACTCAATTTCGTAAGTACACGTCGCAGACATGTTGTACGCTGCATGAATGGCGTACAGATACACAAGACATAGATGGCGAGTTGAATACGATATTAGTTGTACATTGTACTACTCCATACATTAGCTATAAGCAAGCGAATTTGTATACCTATTCGACCCATGAGTGCAGCGCACTTGGTAACCGAGTACAAGAGAGACTAGCATATCATTGAACAGCTGACACTTACCATTTCAAAGGTTAGCGTTCCATCTAATGAAAATTCATTTATATCGTTAAGTATTTTGCCCAGCGTGCGAATGATTCCGCCAAGCTCGCTGCCTTAATAGTTACAATCCTTTCTACTAAAGGCACTTGGCCTGAAATGTTGGGGCAGGGGACTAGTCGATTAGATCGACCCCAGTGTTTCACTGGTACTTAATTTATCGACCTCCAAAGGATGAAAAGCAAAGTCGACCTCGGTGGAATTTGAACTCAGAATGTAAAGTCGGACGAAATGCTGTTAAGAGGCAAGGGGAGTTAGCACAATATTCGCGTATGAAATAAAACAATAGCAATTAGCAAAAATTTAAAATTGAAACTCCTCAAAAGGGAGTAGTTCCTCTCAAGGGCCAATCACACCTTACACATCCTGGTCCCTCCTCTTTCTCAACCCCTTCGGCTTACAAGTTCAGAGTGGGTCCATTCACACGGGCCATCCACGCCATACTAATAAATTGAACAAGACAATAATACGATGAATGGAATAGATGTAGTGTCCTCGCGTTGTATATATGTATATATATTTGACTTCAATGTGTGTATGTGCAAACAATAGAATTTGTGTACGTATTCGACCCATGTGTGTAGCGTACTCTGCAAGTGATAACAAATACTCGGATCCCGAAGTGTACAAGTAGCAGAATTTGTTTACCTGTCCGACCCATGACAGTATCCAGACGGAAAAAAAAGTTACTTAATAAAATATGGAAATTTTGGGATGTCAGATAATTTTTTTGATTCGTTTTTTTTTTTTCTTTTCCATTTATTTTTATCCATCCCGATGTTATTTGAATTAAGAAGGAAAAAAAACATCGTCGTGTTTTTTTGTTTTTTTTGTAATATTATTCTTTCTCTACGACATTTGTTAATCGCTTTTGAAATGTGAATAAATTTTAACTCTTTTCAGACGATGTAATGCCTAGTAGAGGGGGGTAAAAAAAACGAACAATTTTATCTGAAAACCCAATACGTTTCTTCATAAATAAAAAATTTAAATGTCTTACCCCACTTTCTGTTTCTTCATCACGAGTTTCA
>NC_068999.1:45916127-45917069 GCF_001194135.2 Octopus bimaculoides
AGTGATAATATTTGATGAAACATAAGGCAGCGAATGGCAGAGTCGTTAGCACGCCAGCAAAATGCTTAGCGGCATTTCGTCTGTCTTCATGTTCTGAGTTCAAATACCACCGGAATCGACTTTGCCTTTCATCCGTTCAGGGTCGATAAAATAAATACTCGTTGATTACTGGAATCGATGCAATCGACTTACGCCTTCACTACCCCCCCCCCGAAATTGCTGGCCCTGTGCCAAAATCTGAAACTAATTCTTTCACCAATCGTGATTGATGATTTCAGAAGATATGAGAAAGAAATTCTAATGAAGTGCTTTTCAAATTTTGTGAATTAACACACCCCTTATTATTATTATTATTACTATCATCACTAGCTCTCTTTCAAAGGCTCCCTCAGGACATAATTTAAATACAGCACAAAACATTACTGCCGACAGGCTGATCACCATTAAAAGACTTCTTGCAGTTAAATCATTTTATCAATGCGATATAGAATGTCGGTACATTTCGACCATTAATATAACCAAATGATTTACACAGAGACTAAAAATTGAATATAGTTTTGAAAATTAAGGCCATTAAATGATGGATCTACTGCCCCCTCCCCACGCGACTTCCCACCCGCCTCCCACACACACACACACACTACCATAAAATAAATAATGAACTCATTTGATAATGTAATAATCGATATCTGAGAAATCACGTGTTTGTCACTGCTAAAATGCCATTGATCACGGGGTCTGCAGACTCGAGGCTGGCGTGGGTTTTAACATTATCTTCATCAGCGTGAATAACAGTAACAACAACAACAACAACAACCACCACCACCACCACCACCATCACCATCACCGCGTACGTGCGTTTACTTACAAAGAATGGATCTCATTACAGCTTTTCGTTTGAGTTCTTCTGCCTGAATAAAGAGAAAGTAAAAATTGAATTTA
>NC_068999.1:45917838-45918649 GCF_001194135.2 Octopus bimaculoides
TAGTGGAAAAAAGTCTTGAATTGTTAGAGAGGAAGACATTTTAAAGGTGGAATGGGTAGAAAAAGGTAAGAAAATAGATACCCCACCCCCAACTCTTTTATTTTTTCTTTAAATTTTTAGTATGTTATTGTTCTTTATTTGATCAACCTCAGAATTCTTGGGAACAAAGTGAAGAGACTTCAGCAGAACTGAAGCCTCAGAACAAAAAAAGATAAAAAAAGAAAAGACTAATATATTTGCAAAGTATTTGACTTACCAACATCAGGACCTCTGCTGCTGCTGCTGCTACTACTACTACTACTACTACTACTACGACTACTGTCGTTGCTACCTGCCAACGAGGTATCCTCAATATCCTATACTGACCGGTTACATAGAGAGAGAGGGGGGGGGAGAAAGAGACAACCGGTGTGGGTGTGTTTACGTCACCGCAAGTTAGCGGTTCAGCAAAGAAACTGACAGAATAAGAACGAGGCTTTACAATAATAATAATGATAATAATAATAATAATAATAATTCTTTTTACTATATGCACAAGGCCTGAAATTTTGGGAGAGGGGACTGGTCGATTACATCGACCCCAGTGTTTCACTGGTACGTAATTTATCGCCGCCACTACCACCACCACCGCCGCCGCCGCTACTCTTTGTTTATCCAAGGTCTTGCTATTTAGCTCCAAGACAGCGTTAACTGAACCAACACAAGATTAAGAGACATTCCAGCTTTGACCATCTCGTCTTTTATACTTATCTGGATCTACATCGTCGGATGTTGTTACCTCTTGTCTGAAGACAGACAATATGGGGCGATT
>NC_068999.1:45918900-45921557 GCF_001194135.2 Octopus bimaculoides
GGGGGGGGGCGGAGCAGGTCGGATGAAGGAGAAAAATCACACTTCGTTTGCATATGAGTAGTTGAAGTAGTTACAACAAATGTTTTCAGTCGTTTATTAAATGATAGTAGATGGCATGTTACGAGGCGGTGAGTTCGCAGAGTTGTTAGCGAATCAGGCCAAAACTCTTCGCGGTATTTCGTCCGTCTTCACGTTCTGAGTTCAAATTCTGCCAAGGTCGATTTTGCCTTTCATTCTTTAAAAGTTGGCGAACTGGCAGAGTCGTTAGCGCACCAGGCAAAATGCATACCGGCATTTAATTCGTCCGTCTTTGCATTCTCAGTTCAAATTGCGATGTAGTCGACTTAATCTTTCATCCTTTACGATATCGATAAAATAGGTACCAGTTGACTATTGGGGATTGATGTAATCGACTTAACCCTTCCCTTGAAATTGCTGGCCTTGTGCCAAAATTTGAAATCAGTATGTGCATGCACGCAATGACAACCCTTTAGATACTTTGGACGTTATTGTCTCGTGTTCTGGGACTCATTGGGTCGGTCAGCCGGTTTCCATGGCGAATAAGTGACCGAGGTCACAATGCACCTCTCTGAACGGGACGCAAGTTCGTCGCAATGCAGTTACTCGCTTGTAACTGTGGAGTGAACCAACGTGAAGAATGAAGATTTTGGCTCAAGAACTCAAAACAACGAAACTCCCGGCCCAGGAATCAAAACCAGAATCTTGCAATCGCGATTTATAGCACTAAATTTTAACGATAAAATCTTTATGTGGACCCCTAAAGGGCCATATGGACACTGGTTTAGTCGAACAAACCAACCCCAGTGCTACTTATTCTATCGGCATCTTTTGCCGAACCGCTATGCTACGAGGACGTAAATAACCCAACACACACACATACATACATATATGACGAGCTTTCAGTTACTATCTACCTTATCCACTCATGAGGCTTTGGTCGGCCCAGAGCTCTAGTAGAAAACACTTGCCAAAGGTGTCAAACAGTAGGACTGAACCTGGAACCATGTGATCGAGAAGCAAACTTCGTACCACAGCCACACCTAGCTACAGGAAAAGTTTTACAAAATACTACAACTTCCCATATTACAATATGTGTAAGTCCTTCATGATTCTATTTTCTTTTATTCATATGATACTAAACCAATATTTTTTATGAATTTAAGCCACTGTAACCGGACTAGTGAATATCCTTTGAGCTAAGTACTATATTGCGCCTTGCCATAACTAATTACTGCCTGCTGAGCTCTTTCGTTTCTCTTTCAGGTACAATCTTACCCATTTCTCCCCTAAGCAATACGTCGAGCAAAGGATCCGTCAAGGTCATTCTTTTGATTAAGCAGAAGTCAGTTTTTTTTCGTAGGAAAGGATTTAGAGAAGTTATTTTATCAACGAAGAGTGAAAAGTAAAGTCGATCGTACTGAAATTTGAACCCAGAATGTAGACGGACGGGAGTGAGACTCCAACACCAGCTACATCAATTTAAGATATGTCTTCAGCATTCCTTCTCTACTGGAAACACTCAACGGTCTTTTACAAATGTTAAACAAACAAACGGCACCGAAATCGTATCTAGAGGGAAATGGCATCAAATTAATGAGAAATATTCAATTTACAGTCAGGTACATTACCACAAACAATATAATTTGGCTCAGAGAATCGTATAATATCAATTAGCCAAATTGCCAACAGAAAAGTCGCTTGCGGGAGAGGGGTTGAACCGTGTTTTGAAAATATCCCGAACGTAAAATGTACACTTAACAGGAAATAAAGGCGAAATTGCCCATAAAAGTCTTAATACGAACGCAAATGATGGCGAAAAATTTGCAGTGAATAGAAATAGCAATAATTATAATAATAATGGTTTCAAATTTTGCCAAAAGGGCAGCTATTTTAAGGGGGAGGATGAGTCGATTACATCGACCACAGTGTTCAACTGGTACTTAATTTATGGACCCCGAAAGGATGAAAAGAAAAGTCGACTTCGGCAGAATTTGAACTCAAAACGTAGCGGCAGACGAAATCCCGCTAAGCAATTCGCCCGGCGTGCTAAAGTTTCTGCCAGCTCGCTGCCTTAATAATGATAACAATAAAATAAATAAATAAATAAAAATAACTACATAGGGTGAATGAAAGAAAACGAATGCTTGTGATAAATAAGTAAAAATGTTTGAAGTGTACAATATTTAAATACAAACGTACTTGGTTATTATATTCAATACTTTCATGGAAATAGCAACAATGAACAATGGAAGTCAAAAAATCTAGGACAAGTGAAAATAACACTAGAAGCAGCGGCGATTATTATTGTAAGTCAGGAAAAGACAGCTAAGCAAAGTATTAAATGGCTGGTCAGAGCGGTCATGTTTATTGCCAACATAAGACTTAACTAGTTTCCTACGTTAGCAGGTTGTATTGGCTGGCTGCTAGTAAAACAGAGTGAGACTTAAAAGGGCGGAGGGTGGGCACATCAGGAAATATCTGGAGTTAAGTCTTTTTTACAGCTTAGATTATTTCTACTGAATGTTTTTTGTCTGTTTGTAAATGAAGCCAACGGAGGTAGATTTCAGCTTTTTTTTTTTTAAAGGGTCGATGACATAACGGTAGCAGCAGAACTTGTAGCTGGCTGGCTGACTAAT
>NC_068999.1:45923845-45930921 GCF_001194135.2 Octopus bimaculoides
AACTGGTACTTAATTTATCGACCCCGAAAGGGTGAAAGGCAAAGATGACCTCGGCGGAATTTGAACTCAGAACGTAAAGACAGACGAAATACCGCTAAGCATTTCGCTCGGCGTGCTAACATTTCTGCCAGCTCGCCGCCCTGTGTATTTATTATCAACACCGAATGAAAGGAGAAAAGGTAAAGTTGACCTCAACAGGAAGTGAACTCTGAAATAGTCGGAATAAATACAGCAAAGTAATTTTCCTACACTCTAATTAATGGTTCTGCCAACACGCCGCCCTAAATGGCTTCTCATTCAGGTACAGGGGTAGCAATTTTAATCGGAGGGTGTTAGTCGATATCTTCGATCCTAGAACAAGATTGGTACTTTATTTTATCAGTTGCGGAAATGTGAAAGGCACAGCTGACCTCGGCGAGATTTGAACTCAGAACGTAAAGCGTTAGGAACAAATGACACAAAGCATTTATTTTTTTTCCCCTGACATTCTTACGATTCTGTCAGCTCGCCGCTCTGTGTCGCAATAATCTGATTAATTTCATATCACGCTAAGAAACTGATTAAAACGAAATCTGAGCCAGAAATATAAATAAACATCTGTGTTTAGAATGGATTGGCTAATAACATATAAACCATCAAATCATTAAAAAAGAAAAAAGAAAAAAAAGTTTATGCTTTACCTCCACATTTTTTCTTTTATTTAGAGTATTTGAGGTATCCCATGGAAACTTATCCCGCTGAAAAGGTATTTCCGTAAAATTCCCAGGATGTTCAGCAGAAATGTGAACGGCAGATGATATGTGAGAATGTTGTGGTTTGTTGGAATCTATAATTTGGTCATCAGATTCGTTCCACCGATGGTAGGAATCAGTTGATGTGTTGTTGTTATTGTTGTTGGTGTTGTTGTTGTTGTTGGTGTTGTTGTTAGACGTTTCGTTTACTGAACCTAAAATTTTCTGTCTCAAGCGGTGATGTGCATCGCGTTCATTTGGAATGCGGTTTGATTGAAAATTTGATGAATAATCCGGGGCAGCGATGACATCATAATTGCCATTGTGTTGTTTCCCGAGCGATTGTTCCTTCATGTCTGACGTCGCAGGTTCGTCTGGTTTGCTCCTCGTTTCAGTACCAGTAATAATAATATCGTCATCGTCGTCATCATCATCAACTTTCTGGAAAGGATTTTCAATAATTTCAACATCGCTAGATTTAGATGACGACATACACGAGGAAATCTTATCGGAATTGTCCGTGTCCACGTGTAATTCTTGGCAGTGTTTCTCTAGCAGAGTATTGATAGCGTCTTTCAGTGACATCTTCCCCTTGGGAGTGTTGGCATCACAGCACATCTGCACTGTAGATTCCAAAATGTTATCACTGTCAGAATTTTGAATCATTGAGATGATGTTTTTAGTAGAGAAAAATGTGCGTGGCATCGGAGAAGCGACTTTATCGCTGGAATCCCTGCCTTTGTTGGCACATTTTGAGTCCGTACTCGATCGACGACTATTGCTATCAGTCGATACAGAAATTATTTTCGGTTCCTCTGAAGGGCTTCTAGAGTTGCTGTTGTTACTTCTGTTCATGTTATTCTTGTTGTTGCTGTTATTATTACTGTTATTATTGTTACCATTATTAATATTATTACTATTATTATTATTAATAACACCACTACTATTAATATTACTGTTGTTGTTGTTGTTATTACTGCTGTTACTGTTATTATTATTAGTATTACTGTTATTAGTTCGGTGGTTGATATGAAGGCTGTGGCTAACATTAACACTATTGTGAAGGCTGTTGTTTGAGGTGATTGCAGTTTTATGATGTTGTTTCACTTGAACTATGGGCGCAACATTAGCAACAGGGATGTTTTTATTCCGTATAGTACTGCGCCCACTAAAACCGTCCCGTTTATCTCTCATACTGTCCATGGCAGTTTTCGGATGTCTAATGCCGTCCTGAAGTCTATTTGTCTGGAGAGGAGAGTTCTCTGTTGGCAAACTGATCGGCATATATGGAAGATGTAGGTTCGGATTATTGAAAGCCGACGGATATGACATTGGGTGACCGTAAAGCGGATGAGGAACTTCCTGATGTGTAAAATGAGGGCGATACATAGATTCATGAATGTAAGGAATTGAAGGTTTTAGATTTTGAGGTATACCATTTGTGGAGTTCCGTTTCACTTCGAGAGCTGGCCTCATTATTATTTCAGCATTATCTTGGATAAATGCATCTGGGCTCGAGTTGTCTACAAACGTAGCTGAACTAGGTTCCAATGGCGGCGGCTCGCTTGTGGATGGTGAACCGACACGAGGCGGGTTCTTGTGTTGAGGACTTAATATCGGCATTTTTGGCGATGGTGTTGGGCTAATACTGATAAGAGAAGATTCTGATATGCTTTCTTCGTGCGGGTTGACGGTTACAATTCCGTTTTCCACGTGGAACGCCTTTTTCAGCGCTTCATCTTGATTGACAGCATTCATTATAATATGCTTCCTAGAACCAAGTTTTGGATCTTTGCTTTCAGAGGCAGATTTGGTTATTATAACATCTACTTTCTTGTTACTAGCTGAAGAATGGGAGGCTTCTGCAGAGATATCACTTGGAATATTTATCGACAAAGGAGTGCTATATGGTGGAATAGAATCAGCAGCATTCGACGAGTTCTGGTATTCCTTGGAATTAGCACCACTACTGTTACTGTGGACAACCTTCAGGGAAGATCTTTCAGATGATGAGCTGTTAGAATCTGAAATCACGTTGATAATTGGTACATCTTTAGGTTGTCTGCTATTACAGCTGGTCGTTGGACTGATAATCCTGACGTCATCATTAGAATCAACAGACTTCAGAGAGTCCATTGCTGAATGCAACGGAGATTTTAGATTTAAGTGATTATTGGCTGTTGTGGTGGTAGAAGTACTATTACTACTGCTACTACTACTACTACTACTGCTGCTGTTATTGTTAGCGCTGTTGTAAGTGACTTCGACACCGGAGCCAGCAGAGTAATGCAACTGACTTCCTCCAAAAGACTGCTTCTGTTGTTTCTGCACACCGTGCGGAATTGAAGATTTTGAAATGTTGAGGACGGATGTAAGTGAAGTTGAGTTGACATCAGTGGTGGTCGTAGATGAAGACAATGAGGGTGACGATAAAGATAAGGGAACAGGTGCAAAGGGAGTTTGGTTAGACATATACAGTAGCCTTTGTTGTTGTTGGTATGAAGGATAAGCTTTGTTTAATTGTGACTCCATCATCAGAGCTTGCTTGCTCGGTGACAATGAAGTCAAAGCTCCGCTACTGTTTGTACTGTGTCTTTTGCTGTTTTCTGAACTATTTTTCTGTGAAGCAATAGACTGAGTCACAGGACCCGGTACATACATCTTCTGTTGTTGATGCTGTTGGTATGAGGATATCGACGCAAGAGAGCTAAGCTTGTTTGAAGAACTTTTACCAGCCTGCATCAATTGAATATTGGATTTTTCTTGGCTTGACAAATGCATCTGAGCAGCCATCGGCGTCAGCTGTGATTGATGGCGAGCGACGAGACGTGCTGCCGACTGTGCATGTAGATCTGTTGTGTTACGTTTGGCTATAGAGCAGTTAGTGCTGTCGGGGCTGTAACGAAGCGATGTCAAGTCTGCACCCGAGCTACTACCATTCGTATGGGATTTGCCAGCTGTAGAACAATTTTCAAACTTCTTAGCCTCCATTTGATGGAAGGGAAATACTTTTGCTGACATACTGGCGGTCATGTTGCCAACGTCGGTGTGACTAGCTGCCCTTCCTGATAATAAGTTCGAGACACGTGCAGAAGAAGAAGTCGATGAAGAGGGAAGTGATGGCGTTGATGCTGATGCTATTGTCACTGTCGTTGGCGAAGACAGAGATGAAGATGAGTGAAGAGGAGATGTTTGGTGGCGATGTGAAACATAATGTTGCTGTAAACGTTGTTGTTGTTGTTGTTGTTGTTGTTGATGCGTGATCTGTTGTTGCAGCCGCTGTTGTTGTGACTGCTGTTGATGGTGCTGAGAAAGTTCTTGATCTCTCAACCGATGATGGTGTGGTGAAGGTGGTAACTGGCGTTGAGAGGATGTCAGCGTTTGTGATGGTTGAGGGCCTGGGAGATAAGGGTTTGAGGTTTGCTGGGGGAATAGTTGGCCCCTCTGGTTGGTTACCTGCATCTGTCGTGAAGTCTGATGTGAGGTCTGGTGTGGTTGAAAATGGTGCTGTGATTGTTGTTGCTGTTGCCGCTGCTGATTGTACTGGTATTGCTGTTGGTGATGTTGCGATGAATGAGAACGTGCTAATGTTAGACAGTGCTGTGAATCGTACGATGGTGACGATGTGTGTCCTGAAGTAGCTTGGAGATTTCGCTGAGATTTGAGGGAATCAGTCGGAAAATCACGCACAGTCGGAGACATTTGCAAACCGGAACGAGCATCAGGGTGAGCTAAAGGAGATTTACTGGAGAGGGAAGGCGGCGATGAAACGCTGCTTGTTGTTGGAACAAATAATGGAGGATAACCAATGTAACCTGCGTTTAATTTGAATCGATTAGCAGTTTGATTATTAGCCATTCGATTGCTACCGACAGTATCTGACATTGATTTTAAAGGGCTAGGAACTTCTTTACATTTGGACGGCTTGTTAGATTTTGGTTTCGGTGATACTGTCTTGAGTGCCGCGGTTTTATATACGTAAGAGTTCTGCACAAGAAAAGGTGGTGTCATCATACTTCCTGGTATTTGTTTGAATGACGAGTTCTTGGTTTTAGTTAAATCCAGAGGGCTGGGTGGGGCTAGTTGGGAGGGGACTTTAGGTCTCTTCATTGGTGATAATCCACTGAGGAATGGATCAAATATCGTAGTGTCTGGACTACGCTTGCGTGTTTTAACCGACAGGTCAAGGGGACTGTCGGTATTGCGCAGAGCGTGGACAGAAGGAAATGGAGAGACCTTCTGGATCTGTTGCTGCAACTGTTCTGTATCCGACCGAAAGTCTTTCTTGGGAGGAAGCCGTATCTGACTGGCATGTTGCTTGGCCATAGTGTCGCCGTTTATCTGTGGGGGCTGTTGACAATCAACTTCAGACGGCATGGCACCTTTCGACGGTTGTCTAACAGGCATATTAAACACCCTTTCTTTGTAGCCGCAACTCATGGTTGGAGTTACCTGCAAGAACAATAAATAAATAAATAAATAAATATAGAAAGAAACAGAAAAAGAAAGAAGGAAAGAAAATGTGTGAGTACTGAATTTGTTTGTATTTGAAATCTCAATATGTAAATATACATACACAATGGGAATATATACGGGCGTGATATGCACACAGTATACACTCCACAATATAACAATCTCTGTATACACGCTGAGCCTGAAGATAGAAGAAATGTTATGCTTTTCTCCAAAAACGACTTTTGGTGGGAAGAGGGAGGAGATACTGGATCTAGTTTTTTTTTTCATTCGCAAAATATGCATTTTTTAAAAAGAAAGTAAACGATCTCAAAATCGGCTATAATAGTGTAGCCTTCCAATTTCATTGCTTTGATGTGGAGAAAAAAGTTAGAGATTTAAAAATCGAAAAAACTGGGTATTCTTAGCCAATAGTGAGACAAACTTTCTGCGTTTAGCGGAGCGGTGTCAACTTTAAGGTTGTACACTGTGAAATTTATAGTTTAGCGTCCGACATGTTCATTGTAGGTTTCTAAATAAACAGAAATACCTATTAAAATCAACATGTATCCTCTTACTGTTTCTTTTGTCTCTTCACTGATTTGTTATATTAATATATTTACCTGCATGTGTTTACTTTATGCGTACTTCAGTATTGTGTATACATGTCATGTATTTGTGTACATCATTAATATATAAGTGCATGTGTGTATCTGTGTGTCTGAAAAGGGGCTGTCTGTCTCCAAAACTCCAAAGTTGAGTAACGTTTTCATGCTTGGATTTGTAAACTACGATAAGAATAAAGAAATCAACAAAGAATTTGTCCCAAGACAAAATAATAGTTGTATCTTATATGATTTTGCATGCAGAATTCAAGAATAATGTCAAATTATCTGTGCCATATCGCCTGAAGAAATGAACACAAGAACTATGATCAACCGGATGTCCATGAATACTACGGACTGTATTGTAATCATCCCAGGAATACGGACTATCATCATAAGAAACGTGGTTTGTGGAAACGCACGTAGCGATGCATTAAAATGTCTATAAACTCCATCCCTGGATTATTATTATTATTATTATTATTATTATCATTATCATCATTATTATATATGAAGTGCGAATTTCGTTACCACTCTTGCCTGAAGTTAAACTGATTAGTGAGTCACAGTTTAAGCTTTAAAAAAATCGTTTATCGTTCAGCACTCTCTCACTCACTAAGTCCCCCACCACCACCCATTCACTCGTCATTAACATGCTATTTATTGCGGTGGAAATGCCGATAATAAGTGGCCTACATAAACAGTCTTGTTATTTAACTCAGATCACAGTCGGGTGTTAGATCTACATAACGCCGTGTAATAATTTAGTCATAAATCAAATATGGTGAGCCTACGAAACATTATATATATATATATATATATATATATTCTTTTGGTGATCCAGTCACTGGGTTAGACTGTGGCCAAGCTATGGCATTCGAAGGGTTTTTAGTCAATAATATTTCCGTCTAGTATTGTGTGAAGTCGCGTGGCTTAGTGGCTAGGGCATTCAGTTCAATTCCTGGCGGCGTGTTGTGTCCTTGAGCAAGACACTTTATTCCACGTTGCTCCAGTCCACTCAGCTGTGGCAAAAATGAGTTGTACCTGTATTTCAAAGGGGCCAGCTTTGTCACATTCTATGTCACACTGAATCACCCTGAGAACTACGATTGGTGTCGGGGTGCTACGGAAATCAGCGATGCAGTGTGTTTGTGACAGAGGTCGGTGCGACCTATTTCACTAACAGGGAGAAGTAATAAATTTTTTAAATGCCTGCCTCTCTCTACTCTCTAGCTTACATTTGATTTCGTATTTTCTCCGCTATATATATATATATATATATATATAT
>NC_068999.1:45932245-45933199 GCF_001194135.2 Octopus bimaculoides
TAACGATATTAAAGATAGCCCCGGCAGTCGTCTCCTATTTCCTCTTAAACAATAAGAATACCACGTTGATAAAACTAAGAGGAAAATTGTGAAAAATCGTGAAGAAACAAAACAAAAAACAAAAATGAATAATGAACAATCGGCTTGAGCAATAATTCTAAGACTTACTTTCTGACGACTGTTACTAAAACTAAGACACGGATGTTAATAATGTCTGGTTTTTAAGTGAAATCGCAGCCAACCGGAAGTGTAATTCTAGTGACGTTATTTCATGGATTTTTATACGTTTATTTCGGCACGCTGACCGGATGTGCGACAGAAGTATTTGATGTTGATGTGAAATATAATACTACTACTACTGTCAGCGTGGGAGAGAGAAAGAGGGAGGTGGGGAGCTGGGAATACATATACGCACGCACACACAAACATGTATATATCTAAATAAATAAAAACACACACACACACACACATATATATATATATATACACACACACGCATACAAACACATACATATATACACACGTATATGTATATATATATATATATAAACATATATATATACATACACACACACACATATATATATACACACATACATATATATACACACGCACACATACATTTATATATACATGAACACATTTATATATACATACATATATACATGAACACATTATATATATATATCTTCGAAACGTTGAGTTAGAATAGAGGCAGCTGGTGAATAATTCCAAGTGGCTTTCTGTTTTCCTATGTGTTCGTTCCGTTGTCTGTAGTTCATTGTTCTAACGTCCTGTACCCTGATATGCATCTATATACACATGTAGATGAAAGTATATACATATATGTGTGTATACATGCATATATATTTTTTGTATTATATATATATACACACACATATATATATATATATATATTATTTTGCTTAAAAGAGTTCCAACACTGTCTGTTTT
>NC_068999.1:45933309-45934662 GCF_001194135.2 Octopus bimaculoides
TATATTAGTATGACGCTCGGGAATACGGAAAGTCTTTGACGTTTCGAGCTACGCTCTTCAACAGAAAGAATACGGAGACAAGGAGAAAAACACGGAGAAAAAAAATTGAATAGTGTTCAGTCAACGGTCAATCATATATATATATGGAATATTCACATATATTTACAGACACACGCACACATACTCCATTTATAACTTCGAATAAATCACAGCCAGCATCCATTTATCTTACCCCCCATAATAACAGCAACCCCAGCAGCGGCGGCAGCAGCAGCAGTATTTTAGGGATCAGATCGCGTCTGGAAATGCTGTATAAACAATGAGAATCAAGAATCAAGTGCAGCCTGTGGAAGTGCCCACGAATACTTCGCCATTCGAGAAATAACATCAAATGAGTTTCCTCACCAAGCGATTATCAACGATAACAAACATTAATTGAAACGAAGGAACATAACAAAACAGCCAACAGAACGACCAGCCCGCCTACTCCAGACATTATGATTAAACGTGACTAATACACTATATTCAGTGAATATATAAGTTCAACAGTGGGGTGTTGTAAGGAGAGGGTTTACTCTGTGTAGGGGGAGGCGGAAGGAAGGAAAGAAGAAAGGAAGGAGGACAAATCAAATGGATGAGTTAGTTGATCGAGCCGGTTAAGGACTGAATCTACTCTCCGCCGACTGACAGAGCAAGGTGAAAAGAGAACGTCTGCAATAGTTCAAACCAACTGACCGACACGAAGGCTGACCTCACACTGTGTGAAACCTCATTGTTTAAAAGCGTTTTCTCTTTGTGAAAACCAAAGGTCTTGAAGTGCTTTTAAATACGGTCCTTCTCGGAGATGATGTCTGCATTTTATGGAAATATTTTCTTGATATGAATCCATTATGCATATTATATATGCAGGTGTGACTGTGTGGCAAGAAGTTTCCTTCTCAACAACATGGTTCCGGGTTAAGTCCCATTGCGTGGCACCTTGGGCAAGTACCTTCTGCTTCAGCCTCAGGCCGACCAAAGGCTTGCGAATGGATTTGGTAGACTGAAATTGAAACAAGCCTGTCGTGAAAGCGTCGTTGCTAGAATAAGAACATGCTGGGCAAATTTCAGAGAGCCAATATCTTTGTTGATGACAAACGGCCTTTCCTTAAGTGTGAAAGGCAGATTGTATGATGCCTGTATACGTGTAATTATGCTTCGTGGCAGTGAAATATGAGCTATGACTACCGAGGACATGCGAAGGCTTGAAATAATGCGTGAACAGATAAAGGAGCCCATATATCTAAAGAGGACTGCACGAGTTAAACCATAATTATTGAGTAAATATACATACATACAGATACACACACACAC
>NC_068999.1:45934762-45934941 GCF_001194135.2 Octopus bimaculoides
TAATCTCAGTGTCTCAAGGCTAATCTCAGTGTCTCGAGGTTGCCCTCAGTATCTCAAGGCTGTCCTCAGTGTCTTGAGGTTGCCCTCAGTGTCTCGAGGTTGCCCTCAGTGTCTCGAGGTTGCCCTTAGTGTCTCGAGGCTGTCCTCAGTGTCTCGAGGTTGCCCTCAGTGTCTCGAGG
>NC_068999.1:45935378-45940147 GCF_001194135.2 Octopus bimaculoides
AGGCTAATCTCAGTGTCTCAAGGCTAATCTCAGTGTCTCAAGGCTAATCTCAGTGTCTCAAGGCTAATCTCAGTGTCTCAAGGCTAATCTCAGTGTCTCGAGGCTAATCTCAGTGTCTCGAGGCTGTCCTCAGTGTCTCAAGGCTAATCTCAGTGTCTCGAGGCTGTCCTCAGTGTCTCAAGGCTAATCTCAGTGTCTCAAGGCTAATCTCAGTGTTACGAGGTTAATAGCAATGTCTCGAAGTTAATCTCAATGTCTCGAGGCTAATCTCAAAATCTCAAGGCTTGTCTCAATGTCTTGAGACCACTGCCGATATCTTAAGCCTTCTCTCACTGACACACAACAAGCCCTGTCACATAACTATACAACCAGCATAAAACATTCTTAAGTCCCAACACTCATTCCACATGAAGAAATAAGTCTGTGAAACTTGCCTACAAGGATGAACTGAAGCCATTGGCGGTCCTGGTAAATGAGGATGCGTTTCCATAGTAACAGTCTTTTTGGCGTGATCTTGACTAAAATCTTCATACATTTGTTCCACGGTCAAAGGTTTTCTATTCTGCAATGAGATATTGAAAATATTTATTCACAACATCACAAGTAATGCAACAATCAAATTATAGATTAGATTTTGAAGAAAACCTGGAGTATGGGAAATTATTTTGGACATAATTGTGCAGATGTTAAAAACAATAATTATTATTATTGTCTCTGTTGAGACTTCATAGCAAAATTCCTTACCTGGACCCTTTCAAGCGTAGGGCCTCACGGAGGCAAAGTGGCTGAGTTCCTTCCAAGAGTAGGGCCTCACGGAGGTAATGACCAAGACCTTTGACATTATGATGTCATGCTTGAGAAGACCCATCAAGCCAAGCAAAATCGCAATCATGGCAAATACTGTTGTTATGCAAATGGCACCTGTGCCGGTGGCACATAAAAGCACCCATTACACTCTCGGACTGGTTGGCGTTAGGAAGGGCATCCAGCCATAGAAATCATGCCAAATCAGACCAGAGTCTGGTGCAGCCCCTCAGCTTACCAGCCTTGAGGTCAAACTGTACAACCCATGCCAACATGGACAACGGATGTACGATGATGATGATGATGATGACAAATAAATGCAATTTTTTTGTTTTATCCTTTTTTTTAATCTTTTCCTTCAAATGTTCATATGTCAAAATTGACAGGAATCACCACCACCACCACCACCATGATTATTATTATTATCATTATTAGTAGTAGTAGTAGTAGTATTGGGGTGGCAAGCTGGAAGAATTGTGCAATGGATAAAATGCTTAATGGCTTATTTTCCAGCTCCTTACATTTTAAGTTCAAATTCTGCTGAGGTCAATTTAGACTCATCCTTTTGGGGTTAATAAAATAAAGTACCAGTCGAGTACTGAGGTCAATGTAATTGATTTCCACTTCCCTTAAAAATTACTGGCCTTGTGCCAAAATTTGAAACCACTACTATTATTATTGTTGTTGAGTGTTAGCTCTAGTTTTTATGCGGCATTAAGTGATCAATAATTGACCTCAAGCTAGTCTGTCGTGGGTAACATTTTTAAGATGGCCTTGGCAAACACAGAGTGAAACACTAAAGAATCTTACCTCATCGTAGCCGTAGAGCCAGAGCCGTGGAGTTTGATAATATTTGTCATAAGTAATGTTAAGATCATATGTACGAGTTTGTAAAACTCCATTCTCGCCCGATAAAGTTCCTTCACTACCAGGAACAGTTGGTCGAATCTCAATTGTTGCCTGGAGAAACAAAACATTAAAAATACATTTAGAACCAAATTAAACTGAAACGATGTTTATATATGTTTGTAACTGAATTACGTTGTGATGGACGGTTAACATTTTTTTTTTTCTTAAGCACAGAAAGACTTGATAGAATAAGGACCAAACTTTTTTAAAATATATGTTGGGGGTCGCTTCGTTTGACTATAATTCCTTGAGGCGGTGCCCCAGCATGGTCGCAGTCTATTGACTGAAACAAGCGAAAGAGGAAAAAGTGATAAAGAAACAATATACACGTAAAAGCACCCACTACACTCTCGGAGTGGTTGGCGTTAGGAAGGGCATCCAGCTGTAGAAACTCTGCCAAATCAGATTGGAGCCTGGTGTAGCCATCTGGTTTCACCAGTCCTCAGTCAAATCGTCCAACCCATGCTAGCATGGAAAGCGGACGTTAAACGATAATGATAATACTTATTTTTAGAAGTTAACACCATTTCAGTAAAGTAATCTCCCTGCTAGTTCATTATTATCTCCCTTTATCGATGATTCTTTCTGGGAGAAATCAAATGATTAAATGACGGATTCTGTTAACCAGAAAACGATTCATTCGGTTCGACATCTCTAAATATAATATTGTGCTTAATTTAAATGTCTTTTTTTTTTCTTTTTCTTAATAAGAGAAATAAAGAGCAGTGCCCCAGGATACTTTTCGGAACCTTCAAGACTGATAGTAAGAAAGACAGAAGGTAAATTAGTTCGCCTGTTGTCGACAATGACATCACATGGGAGAAGACGACGGGATAATGGAACGCCTGGTTGTGGCTACTCAGTCCAATGTGTGCTTGGAAGGGTCTGCTACATGTTGGCCACTGAGGGTCTGTCGGGACTGAAGGCAACGGGTTGGCTCTGGGCTTGTATAGTTCGTGTTGTCTTTGTGCCTCTACAATTCTGTCCTGTTCTCTTCATAGGTGGAGCCACTATCGGTGCATCTCTTGTGCTTGAGTTTCCCAGGTGTCAGGGTTGATCACAAAGCCCTTCAGTAAAGCTTTGAGGGTTATTCTTGAAGCGCTCTTTCTGTCAACCTCGCCTTCTACCAGTTTGTTATAAATCAGTCTCTTGGGGAGTTGTCTGTCAAGCATTTCAACAGTGCCTTGTCCACCTTGACTTGCACTCTCCTCAGCAGTGTGCAAATGCTTGGCAGATCAGCTTGAAGGTATCGTCTGTGATTTCAAAATTGAATCGAATGAAAACTCCCTTAGTTGCGGAAAAAAGTTAAGTGTTAGTGAGAGGAAGGGCATCCAGCTGTATATAAGTAATGGCTCAACAATATGTATTCATCTAAACCCCATGTTATGGGAAAAACTTTAAATGAACAATCACCATCACCATCACCCTTTTAACAACTTTTCCACGGTTGCATGGGTTGGATGGAATTCACTGACGCAGATTTTCTATGGTTGGATGCTCTACCTATCACCAACACCTACATGTTTCCATGCAAGGTAATGTTTCCTCCATGGCCAGGCATGTTCTCACAAAAGATTGGAAACGAAGGACACTGCTTGTATGATGGTGACACTCGTTTACAACTATCAAGCAATATCAAAAAGAAGGCAACACTACACACATATTTATATACAATGGGCTTCTTTCAGTTTCCATCTACTAAACCTACTCACAAGGTTTTGGTTGGCCTGAGACTATAGTAGGAGGTACTTGCCTAAGGTACCATGCAGTGGGACTGAACCTGAAATTATGTGGTTGGGAAGCAGCGATGTGTGTGTGTGTGTGTGTGTGTGTACGTGCGACACACCTGAACTAAAAGCATAACTAGAAGTATAGGGGAAAAAATGATATTCAGGTTACACTGCGGCACACCTAGCATCGTCTCGTGGCACACCAGGTTGCCATGGCACACCTGAACTAAAAACATAACTAAAAGTATAGTGGAAAAAATTATATTCAGGTTACACTGTGGTACACCTAGCATCGTCTCATGGTTGGGAAGCAGCAATGTGTGTACGTGCATATTGTGTGTGCATATGTGCGTGTGCATGAGTACGTGTGCATGTGTGTGTGGAGGAAAGGTTAGAGAAAGATATCATAGAATAATTTTTACTACATTTTTGTTTCTTTTCATAAAATTCCTTTCCCCTTAAAAGTGGCAACAATTTCCAGCTGTTCCGACTGCTAAATATTATCTGCAGACACACAGATACACGTGGTGTTCTTTGCAATAAACAGGAATTCAAGTTGGTAAATTGCATTAAAGACCCAGGGTAAATCCTTAGAAACGTATATCGGTTCACAACAGATGCAATAGAAAAGAAAGAAATATAATCACATTATCTTGTTCTTCCAACATTCCACTCTGTTCAAACGCTTCCATATCTTCAGCTTCTTCATCATCGTCGTCGTCATCGTCGTCCACGCCACTGGTATTTGGCGGACCAAGTTTTGAAGATACCTTTAAAAAGTTAAAAACGAAAAGTAAAAAAAAGAAAAAACAACAGTTCAAGTTACAGATGTAAAACATAGGAGGTTTAAGCATATGTGGGGGTTAATGGTGACATTATTACCTGGAAACGAAATCGAAAAAAAAAAAATAGGGCAACAGGTGTGTAAAAAATAAAGTGTAGGAAACGAATATGAAAACAAAAATGACCGGAAATCAACTTGGGAGTAAGGAAAGGCTTTCGGAAAGTTCAGAAGATCTGACGTCTTTCCCTCATAACTTTTAGGAAAATGGGGGGGTCTTTTAATGAAATTTTATATAAATACCTTTCAAATGGTATAGATTACGATTATAAAGAAATTTGTGGGGAAAATGTTTTCCGAGGGGGTGGTGAGAGGACTTCGGAAAATTCACAATATTCACAAGATCCGAGTTTTTCCCTCGTAACTTTGAGGAAAATATAATCCTTTTGAAATCACAAATTAGGGTTTTTCTCAGGAACTTGGATGCTAAACATCCCTTTGAAAGGTTCTACTATATATATATATGTGTGTGTGTGTGTGTGTGT
>NC_068999.1:45940221-45941564 GCF_001194135.2 Octopus bimaculoides
TATAGTAGAAGTAAGGACCCGAACCCTTCAAAGGGATATTTAGCATCCAAGTTCCTGAGGAAAAGCCTAATTCGTGATTTAAAAAGGATTATATTTTCCTCACAGTTACGAGGGAACAATCATCGGATCTTGTGAATTTTCCGATGGCCTCTCCCTATTCCCCGTTGCTTTCTGCGCATTTTTGTTTTAATATTCGTTTCCTACACCTTTTTTTTTTTCACACCCATTGCACTATTTTTTTTTTTTTCGATTATGTTTCCGGGTAATAATGTCACCATTAACCACCCCCATGGCTGGTACATAAAGCATAGGTGTGAAAATGTTTATCATTATTTTAAGTTTGGCATAAATAACCCCACTTTAGTAGATTTATTTGAATTGGATGATGTTAAATGTAACCTTCGTCTTCCTGGAATCCACCGTAAATATTTCATTCTCATTTTAGAGCTAAAAAAATTATGTCTTCAATGCTGGGAAATGCAAAAGCCTTGCCATGATCATCTGATAAGCATTAACTGAGGTGAGAGTGGCAACGATAAAGCTTTAGCTTCAAGCAAATGAGTAAATGCAAAACACATTGAGCACTCTTACTCTAACACACACAGACACACTGCTATGCTTAACATTAGCCTGAAGTAACTGCGGACATATGATAGAGAAGTTATCTCCCTTGTCAGTTCATAGCCATTCACGCTGGACACTCACACACACACACACACACTAGATCAGGGCTCCGCAACCTCTCTTCACTTGCGGTTCACTTATATTCTTTTCGAAATCTGTTCCCAAATCCTGCTGCTCCGATTAACACCCTAAAAAAGCCGTAATGGATAAGTACCAGTAATTCATCAACTGTCCTGGCTTCCTTCTGTAGCTTTTAGAGTCTCATTGGCCCAAAAGGTAGAATATCATTGAGTAATCCCAAATCAACCCTGACCAAGCTCATCTACAATCACAGACACTCCAACCATGACCACACTAATTTTTTATACTCAGCACAATGTTGTCCAATATCTCCTTTTTTATTTATTTTTTTTTTTTTTCAAGATGGTAAGGTGGAAAAACTTTAGCTGCTATTTCTAGAAGGTAGGGCAATGGCATAGAAGCTCCCTTGTAATCATGAATATAATTCAATTTTCTAATCATATTTTATCATAAGTCAGCAAAATGACAAGACCCGACCTTTACATGAGACTTATCTCAAACGAACTTTCATCTCAGCTGTTCACTCAGATAATTACACTAACAAACACTGTTAATTAGATTCTTTTAAGAGATAACATCAATGACTGTTTCTAACGTCGTCAGAAGGTCCTAAATTTGAGGGGAAGCGGGTAGTCATG
>NC_068999.1:45941693-45948949 GCF_001194135.2 Octopus bimaculoides
GTTATTACAAGGACAATGCATTCAGCTAATCCACAATGATAATAATAATAATAATAATAATAATAGTAATAATAATAATAATAATAATAATAATAATAATAATAATAATAATAATCCTTTTTACTGAAGGGACAAGGCCTGAAATTTGGGAGGAGGGTTAATTACATCGACCCCAGTGTTCAACTGGTACTTATTTTATCGACCCTGAAAGGATGAAAGGCAAAGTTGACCTTGGTAGAATTTGAACTCAGAATGTAAAGACAGATGAAAAGCTGCTAAGTTTCGTCCAGCATGCTAACAGTTCTGCCAGCTCACCACCACAATAATAATAATGATGACCCTTTCGACTGAAATTTGGGGGGAGGCGATGGTCAACTACATTGACCCTCAGTGCTCGACTGATACTTATTTTATCGACCCCGAAAGGACGAAAGGCAAAAATCGACCCCAGCAGTATTTGAACTCAGAATGTAAAGTCAGAAGAAATGCCAGAAAGCATTTTTCCAACTCATCACTTTCAGGCAACAACAACAACATTATTATTATTATTATTATGATTATTATCATTATTATTATCATCATTAATTCCATCCAGGAAGCAGAAAGCTGGCGGAATCATTCTTTTCACTCTTCATGTTCCGAGTTCATATCTTGCCGAGATCAACTTTGTCATTGATTCTGAGGTTGGTAAAATATAGTACCAGATAAGTACTGGGGTCAATGTAATCGCCTAACCCCGTGTCCCTAAAATCACTGGCCTTGTGCCAAAACTTGCCAAACAAAACCCATCCTATGTTTGTTGTTGTTGTTGTTATGTAGTCCAAGGCTAGCTCTGCCCTGATGTGTACAGGGAGTCAATTAAACAAGCCGAGTTTGCTCAAGTTGATCCGCCTATTTTTCATCCCTGCTAACTCCAACACCTCTGTCCACTTAACATAAAACCTTTCTGTGAAAAGTACATTAGACTTCAAGCCGAGAGGTATTGAGGTATTGTACGTCGTCTCCACCAGACGATGGCTGGTCTTCATCACAAGCAGAGGTGACTGAAATCTGATGTTCCTGTGCTGCTTTAACTAACCGTCATTGTTTTTATTTCTGCCTGCTGACAAGAAGCTTCACGCAAAACAATGAACCAATTACCACTGAAAGCATCATGTGACAGTTTGGTCACAATGACTCTACATTTTGTCTCTGCTCATTTGCCAGCTCATTTTCTCATTGTACCAACATAATAAAGGCATTATTTCTCTATCACATATTTATACACTGTGTACTTTTCTTTCTTTTTATCTCATTCTCTATATTTCCTTTCATCTGATTTCTATGTAAACCCCATTTATAATTTTTTTATTGTAATATTTGATCCAGCCTTCACCCCACCATTGTTATTGCTATTATTGAGATTTCAGGCCTTGTGCTTATTGTAGAAAAGATTATTATTATTGTTGTTCAAATACCTTCTGAGGTCAGTTTTGTCTTTTATCCTTTCAGCAGTCAATAAAATAAGTACCAGTTGAACACTGGGGGGGCCAATGTTATCAAGTTACCCCATTCCCTGAAATGCTGGCTTTGTGCCAAAATTATTATTATTATTATTATTATTATTAGCAGCAGCAGCAGTAGTAATAGTAGTAGTAGTAAGCTGCAGCAGGCACCAATCTGATCTGGCAGGGTTTCTACAGATGGATGCCCTTCTTAACGCTGTGTACGATAACTATGGCAGCATCTGGCAATGCAGGCCCCCCCCCTCCCCTCAGACCCAGGCATCCCTCTGCCTGCCACTGTCTCTTTCAAGCCTCAGTTGCGGTTGAATGAAAATTGTGGTCATCATCATCATCATCGTTTAACGTCCGCTTTCCATGCTAGCATGGGTTGGACGATTTGACTGAGGACTGGTGAAACCGGATGGCAACACCAGGCTCCAGTCTGATTTGGCAGAGTTTCTACAGCTGGATGCCCTTCCTAACGCCAACCACTCAGAGAGTGTAGTGGGTGCTTTTACGTGTCACCCGCACGAAAACGGCCACGCTCGAAATGGTGTCTTTTATGTGCCACCCGCACAAGCCAGTCCAGGGGCACTGGCAACGATGAAAAATATAAATCCAACACTTGAAAAGATTGACAAACAAGTTTTCAGTCAGAACAGAACTCAGTCGTAAGTCGAAGAGAGAAGGTGTACACGGAAAGACCTAAGATCTGCCTTCAATAATACAACACTGCAAATAACAAACCAGGGATGTGCCACCTGGGTAGGCAAGGTAGGCAGTGCCTACCCTGAATAAAATAGATCAATAGTAACATTTTCCTTTTATGGCAAAATATGCAGTTAATTCAATAAAATTATGATGGGGAGGCACATCCATTCAGTAAGATGACTGTGACCAACATTACAAGTAAAGTAATCAACATTGTACCTATCTTTTATCTTTCGTCTCAGTCATTAGGCTACAGCCATGCTGGAGCACTACATTGAAGAATTTTAGTTGAATGAAGCAAACCCTGTATTTTCTTTTAAGCCTGGTTCTTATTATATCAATCTCTTTTGCTGAACCACTAATTTACGGGGATGTAAATAAACCAACACTGGTTATCAAGCTGTGGCGGAGGCAAACATACACAAAGACACACACGCATAGATATACACATGATGGGCTTCTTTCAGTTTCCACCTACCAAATCTACTCAGAAAGCTTTGGTTGGCCCAAGGTGCCACACAGGGGGACTGAACCCAGAACCATGTGGTCGGGAAGCAAGCTTCTTAAAAATAAAAAAATATCTGTTTTGGTTCCAGGGAGAATGTTCTACCCAAACTTTGCTGACTAAAACAGATTCAGATATCTTCTACATAATCAATAAATTATATCTTATCTCTGTTTCAATATTTCTGTAATATTTTACATAACTCAGGTGTTAAAACAAAATTAAACGATCTAAACTTGTGATTCCTACCTGTTAACTTTGGCTTTACTTTGACCTATTTTTGCTATCAGACGCTCAAGGTGAGCAAAGTACAAAGATAAAGCTATTTTTTAAAAAATGCCATTGAAGAAAGACAATTTTGGTTCTTCTATCAGTTATATTTAAAGATAATCTTAAAAAACCTAGGATGTCATTTGTTCATTTTTATGTTTGTTTTTCCATGCTAGAATGGAGTGGGGGTGCAACAAGGGCGGGGGTGCGACAAGGGCGACAGTGGTGATGATGACGGTAGTGGTGGTGATGATGACAATCATGATGATGGTGGTGGTGGTGGACTCCCCGGTAAATACACAAAACCAAGTCCGCATAACATAATGGTCGTTTAGAAACCAATCAACAAATTACTACTCAGTTCATTACATCATCATCATTTAACATCCGCTTTCCATGCTAGCTGGGTTGGACGATTTGACTGAGGACTGGCAAGCCAGAAGGCTGCACCAGGCTCCAATCTGATCTGGCAGAGTTTCTACAGCTGGATGCCCTTCCTAATGCCAACCACTCCATGAGTGTGGTGGGTGCTTTTACGTGCCACTGGCACGAGGGCCAGTCACACGGTACTGGCAACGGCCACGCTCAAAATGGTGTTTTTTACGTGCCACCTGCACGGGAGCCAGTTCAGCGGCACCGGCAACGACCTCGCTCGAATAGCAAAGTTCTTCTCATTCAGAGATGACCAGGAAGCAGGTACTTCCCACCTGTACAACCAATCCAGATGAAAAGACATCAACTTACCTGTGAATCTAACCTCATATCAGCAATGGCTTCTGCTGCCGATGATACTGTGGAATCTGTAAAGAACCAAAAAACAAAAACATGAGATAAGCTGATATTTCTATCAGGGCTGGTTTGATTTCATCCCCTAATCTACAGTGAATGCCATGATGAAAATATACCAAAGTGGCATTCTTCATTAAAACTACCATATTTTGCAGCATGAAAGACGTAGTATATATACAGCATAAACATGTAGCGTAATCATTCAAATATCATCACTGCCTTTCTGAATCTCGCTATATTTTCACATGGAATTCTTGGTCCTCTAAAGTTACCATGATTGTGTATGCTGACCGAGGTCTTTTTGGTTGTAAATGTGGGTCTGAAAAATTCAACTTGCATGCTGGAAAAATATGGTAAATTGCATGATGATGCCAGTGAAGTCATTTCAACTTCACCAACATTCTCATTGTCATTATTGCAATATTTCTCTAAATAACGACAGGGAAGAAAATTAAGCTGTAGCAACTCAATACTGCAAGACAGGGACATGCCACCTGGATAGACAAGGTAGGCAGCGCCTACCCTGAATAAAATAGATCGATAGAAAATTTTTCGTTTTATGGCAAAATATACACCTAATTCAATAAAATTAAGAAAGCTACTCTGGTTACTATGAATAAAATGCAAAATATTTTATTTTTTTGTAGATTAGGTAGGCATAATTCATTCCTGCTTTTCAATTTGAGTATTAAAGCTGTGCATAATACTGCTGCGTACATTCCTACAACATTTTCTTTACATGCTATAAAGGCAGAAGTAAATCTGCCTTCAACTCAGTGTACTGGGTGCCTCTTACACGTCACTGGCACAGGTGCCTTGGATGTGTCACTGGCATGAGTGCCTTTTACATATCACTAGCACTGGCCACAACTATGGTTTCACTTAGCTTGACAGGTCTTCTCAAGCACAGCAAACTGCCAAAGGTCTCGGTTACTTATCATCTCTCAGACACAACATCCAAAGATCATATTCCCCACCTCGTCCCACATTTTCCTGGGTCTACCTCTTCCACAGGTCCCCTCCACAGATAGCTATCGGCACTTCTTTACACAGCTGTCCTCGTCCATACACATCACATGACCATACACGTCACATGACCATACCAGCACATGACCATACACATCACATGATCATACACGTCACATGACCATACACGTCACATGACCATACACGTCACATGACCACACCAGCACATGACCATACATGTCACTTGACCATACCAGCACATGACCATACACGTCACATGACCATACCAGCACATGACCATACACATCACATGACCATACACGTCACATGACCATACACGTCACATGACCATACACGTCACATGACCACACCAGCACATGACCATACACGTCACATGACCATACCAGTCTTCTCTCTCACATGCTACGTCCGATGCCGCTTATACCTAATTTTTCTCTCAAGAACCTTACACTGGCGTCGCTCCTTGTCCCCACAAGAATTCCTGATCTTGAACGTATGTCAGGAAACATAAATCGAAAAGGGAATTCTGCTTACGTACCTGCATAATGATGGGTGTCCACCCATCCACCATCATCATCATCTTCATCAAGAATCTTTTCTGTCTCTTCCGAATGATTATCAACCTGTTTAACACGTTTGTAGCAGGGAACTACATACGGTGCGCAAAAAAAAAAAAGAAAACAAGATAAATTCATAAATAAGACAAAAAGCAATATTAAACATTACAATATGAAAGGTGAAAGGGGGTGGGGTGAAAGATGCAATTGTCAGAGGATCTTTTTTTAATTTACTTCGTTAGCTTCTTAATGGCAAATAATTTTAATAGATGTAGCTGTGATATGGTTCAAGGTTCAGATCCACAGCATGGCACCTTGGGCAAGTGTCTTCAACTTTTTATATATCTATTCACACATGACAGGATTCTTTCAGTTTCCATCTACCAAATCCATTCATAAGGCTTTGGTCGACCTGAGTAAAAGACACTTGCCCAAGGTGCCATGCAGTGGGACAGAACCCAGAACCGTGTGGTTGGCAAGCAAGCTTCTTACCACACAGCCACACCTGCGCCAATTAATTAATTAATTAATCCATAAAATAGAATATACGAAGATGTAGTCCTGCAAACCCAAGTAGGCAGTCAGTAACTCTGAGTAAGAACTCACAGAGACCATGGTGACCCAGCTAACTCATGCCAGCATGGAAACTAGAAGTAAAACAACGATGATGATGATGATGATGATTCTGTACACTTCATCTTACCATTTCTTGTGATGAGGAACTGCTTGTCTTTTGGCAGATAAGGTTTATGTTTAGCCTCGTCTCCAGATGACCACTGCCATGTTGGACAGTGGTGGACCAAATGATCTCCAGCTGCAACAAACTAAAGAACAGGTTAGCAACATAGAAACAAAGCATCTCACATGGAAACATATTCGTAATAAAGAAGATCATTGTGTGTGTACTCATATCGTTTCTATTATGTTAAACTGTTGTATGTCTAAATTTGGCCAAATGTGGTTTTTTTCAGCAGTTTGACCAAAAGCTGATTCTTTTGGTCAAACTATTGTATCTCCAGTTGCTTCAGATGCTGAGATATCAAAAACTGTTATAGTGTAGTATAA
Organism: Octopus bimaculoides; assembly: GCF_001194135.2. NCBI lineage: Eukaryota > Metazoa > Mollusca > Cephalopoda > Octopoda > Octopodidae > Octopus > Octopus bimaculoides. The sequence continues at coordinate 45,948,062 of NC_068999.1, forward strand.
CGGTTTTGCTATGGAATGGTGAAATTATTTTTACGTTTTCTGAAAAAGCAATGTTTTGGACTTACGACACTTTTGCATAATAGCAACTATACACACACACACATGGAACTGTAAACTATATATATATATATACATATTCTTTTATTTTACTTGTTTCAATCATTTGACTGCGGCCACGCTGAAGCACCACCTTCTAGCTGAAGAAATCAACCCTTTGTAAGCCTGGTACTTATTCTATTGATCACTTTTACCAAACCGCTAAGTTATGGGGATGTAAATACATCAACATCGGTTGTCAAGCAATGGTGGGGCTGGGGGGAACAAACACAGACACAAAGACACACAAATATATAAATATATGTATATACCATGGGCTTCTTTCAGTTTCCCTCTACCAAATTCACTCACAAGGCTTACAGAAAACACTTGCCCAAGGTGTGCTATGCAGTGGTACTGAACCCGGAACCATGTAGTTGGGAAGCAAGCTTCTTACCACACAGCTACACCTGCACCTATACACACACACACACACAGGGTGTGGTGAATAACACTGACATCTCATTCTAACAGATATATTTACCAAAATTGCATAAAAATATCTTGAAATACTAAAGAGTAAATGTATTCAATAGTCTCAAGCAAGAAATTAAACCCATTAGATTTCAACTGGACTATTTATTCTGGCTGCCAGGAGCTGGTGCAAGTGGCACGTAAAAAGCACCATTTGAGCATGGCCAATGCCAGTACCGCCTACTGGCCTTTGTGCCGGTGGCACATAAAAGCACCCACTATACTCTCGGAGTGGTTGGCGTTAGGAAGGCCATCCAGCTGCAGAAACCCTGCCAGATCAGATTGGGGCCTGGTATAGCCTTCTGGCTTGCCAGTCCC
>NC_068999.1:45949006-45954736 GCF_001194135.2 Octopus bimaculoides
TTACTGTCCTAGTATCACCAAGGTTGGCTTTTCCTTTCACATTCTGGGCTTCATAAAATAAAGTAACAGTCAATGTCAGTGCCGCCTGACTGGCCCTCGTGCTCGTGGCATGTAAAAGCACCCACTATACTCTCGGAGTGGTTGGCGTTAGGAAGGCCATCCAGCTGCAGAAACCCTGCCAGATCAGATTGGGGCCTGGTATAGCCTTCTGGCTTGCCAGTCCCCAGTCAAACAGTCCAACCCATGCCAGCATGGAAAATGGACATTAAACGACGATGATGATGATGATGAGTCAAGGACTGAGGCTGATGGCATTAACTAAAATCCCTCTTTCAAAATTGCTGGCCTTGTGCAAACCAGAGACAAATATATTTAGTCCAAACAACATCTTCATAAAAGCTTTTTAATGTTATTTTTTACAAACATCATCATCATCGTTTAATGCCGGTTTTCCATGCTGGAATATATTAGACAAAATACTATCACCTAAATCTGATGAGGGATGCACCATTGAAAAGAAGTTGGTTATGATTATTTCAAAGTTACAGTCAACATCATCATCATCATCATCATTTAGCATCTGTTTTCCATGCTAACATAGGTAAGATGGTTTGGCTGCAGTTGGTAAGCCAAAGCTGCACCAGGCTCCAGCCTGTTTTGGCTTGGTTTCTACGACAGGATATCCTTCCTAACCCTAACCACTCTACAGAGTGTACTGGGTGCCATTTACATGTCACCAATATGGGTGCCTTATATGTGTCGTCGAGATGGGTTCCGCTTATGTGTGTCACCGAGATGGGTGCCGCTTACGTGTCACCAAGATGGGTGCCTTTTCCATGTCACTGTCACAGGTGCCCCTTTTACGTGTCACAGGCATGCGTGCCCCCTTTTACGTGTCACAGGCATGCGTGCCCCCTTTTACATGTCACAGACACGCACACCCCATTTACATGTCACAAACATGCGTTCCCCTTTTACATGCCATAGGCATGTATGCCCCTTTTACATGTCACGGGCATGTGTGCCCCATTTACATGTCACAAACATACATGCCCTTTCATGCATGTGTCACAGACACAAGTGCCTTTTACATGTCACCAGCACAGGTGCCTTTTATGTGCCACCAGCACAGGTGCCAAAATCTCCTGTGCCACTGTAATTTCTCTTCCATACCCTTACAGGTACATACACCCTAGTCTTTCTTTGTATAGCCTCCGTAAAGCTACACAAGCAAATACCAACATCTCAGAATTCCCCAGATAAGTTTCGCAGTGGAAACGCAGAGAACATTAAAGCGACAAACGCCTGTAAATACTAACCTCTTCAGGAGTTACAACGCCAGTTTCTTTGAATTTGGATTCCTGCCAAAGACAAAACAAAACAATTAATAACAGAGTAGAAGAATGATTCACAGCAATAAAAAGTCAAAAATTCATAGAAATATCTTACATAACCTAATTACCATTCTCTCTCTATCTCTCTCTCTTCCTCATTTGTTCTACAAAGTTTAAATACTATCTTATTAGATAGTGCTTTTTTTAGACTTTCCTAATCAGAAAATGAACAACAGACGGTTAATCATTAAACTTATCAATTTATCATGATTTGCAAATCTACACAACTTCAATAAACATAAAATGGAAATTAATTTTTTCTTTTTTTGCTTTCTTCTTAAATCATTCTCTCAATTCCAAACATTCCAATTTGAACTTTTACAATTTTCCTTATTATTTATTAATTATATTTCCTGTCTGTGGAGTCAATAAATTGTTAATATTGAGGTCAATATAATCAACTAAGTCCCTGAGCTTCAAATTTGTAGGAGTTTTTCTTTTTTTTTTTTGTGTGTGTGCTAAAACAGAAATAATATTACTTATTATTTAATAACTCTACAATTTAGACCAAGAACAATATGGTGGGATAGTATCCATAATTTTAGTTGGTCACACTCGGGAATCTAACTGGAAAAATCTAATGACAGTTGCTTCTGATAGGAAGTGCCTGAGGACCATTCTAAGAATCATGGGTGGAAATGGACAGACAGTTTATTTGTTTCAAAATTAACCATCATCTACATAGGACTACACTTAAAACAATGGATACACTTTTTTTAAGATGGTCAGATGTGATATAAGGGAGTTTTGTTGCTATTTCTTGCAGGTTGCGTGATCATGTATAGGCTCCCTTGTTAGTTCATAAAAATCTTATATGGAATTTGAAGAAATGGTAAGACATAGATTGCACCACTTTTCATTAATCATGAACAGCACTCAGCTAGAGCCCCCAATATGGTTCCAACTGTTGGGGTCTCATTATATTTAAGGACCTCTCCTGGCAAAAGCACAATTTTAATGTTGTTGAGACTTACCAATGCCAGTGCTGTTTTGACGGGCTTCCGTGCCGGTGGCACATAAAAAGCACCATCCAATCGTGGTCAATGGCAGCTCCTCTGGCCCCTGTACCGGTGGCACATAAAAAGCACCCACTACACTCTCGGAGTGGTTGGCATTAGGAAGGGCATCCAGCTGTAGAAACACTCCCAGATCAGATTGGTGCCTGGTGCAGCCTCCTGGCATCCCAGACCTCAGTCGAACCCCACCAAGCCCCGCACTACCCACTACACTCAATCCTTCGCAATACGTTGATCCCCTGGGATTTTTCGTGCAGGTCTTGACTTACAAAGGTTCGAGAGGAACTGTAATGACATCAACCTCACTGGCCTACGATGACCTGCAAAAGACCACGGACACTGCTTTTTCCTCCAGACTCAACCAGAACAAAAAGAAAGAAAAAGGCGAGTTTTCTACGTTTCTGTGACAGGTATTGCTCTGGGTGTTTAGCCAACCCTGACTGAGCAGATCTATGATTAAATGTATTCCAGCAGCAACGATCCAGCGCCTTTCTTCCTTTGTCTTTTTTATTACTGTGTACATTACATTGTTCAATGCGTCCTTCTAAATTTAGAATGGTAGGCTGTCATTTAAGGACAATTAAACTGCTATTTCTAGGCGCCCATCCTCATGCGCATTCAAATTCAAAACCGGTCGCTGATGATGTTTACAGAATAAAAAACCCATACGAAAAACTGTTCAAGTCTCAAGACCAAAAGTGATTCAATGAAACCTAACCTGTATATACAAGGGCATAAGAATCTGTGGGGGTACATTAATATGCACCCCCACATGTATTTATACACTTGCCCAGGCGACCCTGGGCCTTAAAAATGTTTCTAACACTTAACGAAAAGCCTTCTTAGTTGGGTTGTCTCCGATGGATGTTATTGTTTACCTCTAAGTCAGTCCTGAATGAGCAGACTTCAGAGGCGTCCCAGCTGTGACCACTTCGTCTTTTGGCTTAATATGTAGAACTTTACCGCACAAAGCGACCGTCCTTCTTAACACAGTAGGAGATTTGGTGGTTGTTTCTAGTAGGACGAAGCGACCACGTAAGTAAATGCCCGTGACAGATATTTAGCCGCAGGACACCCTTGGGAGAGCAGGCCTATGATACAAAGCCTTCTACCCGTATCGATCTCGTCTTTCTGCGAGTCTATCTATGCCTCATCTAACGTGTCCTTTCCTTTTCTTGAATAGTGTTATTTCAGGTAAAGTTGGTTCCTATTTCTAGCAGGTCGATCAACTACGTTGGCGCGCGCACTTGTGTGTGTGTGTATGTATGTGACATGTTAAGTTATTTTAGGTGGAGACAACCTGCCCGTCCAACTAATTAGCGATAGGTAGAAATGGTTTAAAGCCGGTTTGATCATGAAAACATTTGAAAAAAACAGTTCATGGCTTTTACTTAATGCTCTATAATATTTATTCATACATTTTAGGATACAAAAATAAAAAAAAATGGAGATAAAATAGCATTTTGAAATACGAAACCAGATCGATTTAAATCTGAATGTAGTGTTACGACTGATTGTGTAGAAATATGAGGTGCTAAGTAACACTAATACGAGATGCCGTTTATCGGACAGCCTGTATTTGAAGTGATTAAATATTTTATTTATTATCGATATCTACCTTCGATTTATTAGTATTTATTATCAGTATATATATATATCTCACTGGATGGACAAGACTTAGATATTATGTATCTATCTTGCCCACCTTTTTTTTTCGTTCTGGTGATTTCTAATTTGACAACGCACGCAGAATCGATCGTAAAATGCGAGCCATTCATACCTGGACGGGTCTACTAATAAAGCAACCACCTTACTCGAAGCTTGAAAGAGAGAGGTGGCGGGGGGGGGGACTCGGTTTCCCCTCAAAACACATTAACATAATATGTTAGTGAGGTGTAAATCTGAAATCACTGAACCATACAAGAAAGAAACTCAATCATTTTCTACTCAGCGATTCAGTTTCTTGGTTACGTACAAGAAAGCCATCAAGGAATGAAACGAAGAATTATCTTTCTAATTAACAACCGAAAAACAGAAAAATAACAGAAATACATAGAAATGAAGACCCGACTACTACAAGTGCCTACGTCATATTGATTTTCGAGTGACTTAAGCACTTTAAATAGGGTACCTAATTAACAGATGTTTAATTAATAGGGGTTTAATAAACAGAGGTTTAGAAATTGCGAAGGGATGAAGCTATGAGAAAATATTTTCTCGTTCAGAAACCAACAGAAACTTTCTGTGAAGTTAATGAAATTAACATCTTCTTGGAGCGAAGAGGTACAGGTTCACATACTACCTCAGTATGGACCTAGTAAACGATAGGGAAAGAGAAATTATAATTTGGGCTAGGAAAAAAATTACCGACTTGAAAAATAAAAATGTAATGAACAATTAGGGTTGAAGGCTGTTAATAAGATGAATAAGTGTTTTAATATGACAATAACTGCCAACAACTCAAATAGTACCAGTGTTGTTGTTCAAAATATTTGATGTCGTTTATTGACTAACAATAAATGAATTGTAAGTAATAATAATACAATATATATATATATATATATATATATGGTGTTACATGTAGGCGAGACATAAACCCACCTACATGATATATATATGTGTGCGTGTGTGCTCAAGACCTGAGGGTTTCGTGCCGAAGTTTTTGATAAGTGTTTTGGCACGACCCCTAGATCCTTGATTCACCTGTGTAATACACAGCTTATATATATATACACACACACACATGTACATACATACATACATACATACATACATACATACATATATATATATATATATATATATATATATATCCACACGTATGTACACACGAACATATGTGTGATTGTGTTATAACTTTTTCTAGTGATTTTTTTCCCTTCCGTCAGATTATATTTCCTGGATTCGTTCAGGTTGTTACAACGCCAGGTAATGTCAGTAGACTCCCTCCGGGAAGGGATTCTGATAACAATTAACTGTTGATATCAGAAATAATTTCAGACATCGTTAGAAGTCAAGACCAGCCCTGAAAGCTACAAGTTGACGAAGATGAGAGAAATCCCAATTATCTTCGCCAAAATTATATAATGAACCATCACTTCGAAATGGTTTTCGCTCTGTGTTCTTGCCACGTTGGCTGGAATAAAGGCGAACCTTAAAATTCTACAGAAACAACCAATAAAATATTCACTTCGATGCAAGAATATTTACTGGGAAATAATCAGATCTTTTAATTATTGATAGCAAATTAATATTAACAACAGATGATATTAATTAAAGAAGAAATCTACCAAGATAAATGGAAATTTATTTTATATATA
>NC_068999.1:45957363-45958239 GCF_001194135.2 Octopus bimaculoides
TCCATTCAGTTTCCAGTCTGATTATTGTCACCTTGACTCTGAATCTATCAACGGTTCTTGTTTTCCTTTTCCTTCTTCTTTATTCCGATCGAGAACTTAACAACGAAAGGTCCTTTTTTTAAGAAATTACATCACCGTTCCCACTGATATCAGTGGGATAAGACAACAACCTTTACCCTTTAAGAGAGATTCTCTCCACCAAAAACTCTGTCTTCCATTCTCCTCTCTTGACTGATCGAACATAAACCGACAATATTTCACAATACTGGCCACGATCGACAGCTCATATATATATACATATATATATATATATATATATATATTCGGTGTTTGTTTTCGTGAAGAGCAGAAGGATAGAAAAAAATAGGGTGTGATCTTCGTTGAAAAATGAAACTGACAAGAAGATGAAGAGTGAAAAACGATAACAGACGCCGGTATATATTTCCAGGAGACCCCTTTTCCGGTTTTAACCCCCGAAATATATATATATATATATATGTGTGTAATTATAAAATTATTGGAGACCCTGCCAAGCTTGTGTAGAAACAAGCGTGAAGCAGCCAAACGAGCTTCTCACATCAGCTGGGGTCATTGAATTATCTACCCTTAGTAGGAGTAAACTTCCGCACACAAATATAGATGTATAACATCCGCTAGATACAAATATTACGACATCTTACATAGGTCTTAAAGTACCACTTCCGATATGTATTTATTACATATTATAACTTTCTGCTAGGTAGCTGTTACGACATTACATCTCTAACATATGCCTTTAAAATATGACTTCTGCTCCACAGTTGTCACGACAACTTACATTTGTCTTAAAATGTTACTTTCGCTACATAACCACTACAGCTTATATATATATATATA
>NC_068999.1:45958794-45959887 GCF_001194135.2 Octopus bimaculoides
ATATATATATATATATATATATATATATATATATATATATATACATATGTATATGTCTTAAAATGTTACTTTCTCTTTATAATTAGTACATGTAATATATATTAAAATATTATTTCTGTGATATAACTATTATGACATCTTATATGTGTCTTAAAATATGCCTTTTACACACCTATTATGAATCACATATGTCTTAAGTTATGACTTCTGCTATATAACAATTACAACATTACAACGTCTTAAAATATAACTTCTGCTACATAATTATTACATCTTACATTTGTCTTAAAATATAACTTTCGCTATGTCACTGTTACATTTTATATATCTTTAAAATTTGACCTCCGCTATGGGACAAAGTACTGAAGGACGACCTCAGGACACTGAACCTTTAGATGAGATGATAAAGGGCCGAGATACCTGGCCCCTTGCAGCACTCAAGAAGGCCCTGTACTCCACGGCAGACGTGTTAAGGCCACTCCCCCCGGGGAAGAGGATTGGTCTGCAAGGGCCCTGTACTAGTGTCACACCCTGTAAAGTGGTTGGCATTACGAAGGGCATCCAGCCATAGAAACCATGCCAAATCAGAATGGAACCTGGTTTGCCAGCTCTGATTAAACTGGAGGAGGTGATCTTGTGTCAGATGCTGAAAGGTTAGAGTAGGACAGAGAGGCAGAAACAGGTGTCTTGCTGTAGAGGAGATAAATGGTTACCTGGCCAGAGAGAGAGAGAGATGGTGATCGGGAATGAGGACAGAAATGGGTGTGTCACTGTAAAGGAGACACATGGCTATGCAGCCTGAGGGAAGAACAAGAGAAAAAGGTGAGAGAGTGAGAGACAGCAAGAGTGCAAAAGAGAGCTGGAGAGAGATGGTGGTGAAGTGCCAGGGCAGGCTCACAAGGGACGGGGATCAGAATATAAATGGGATGGTAAAGGAAGAAAGAGATAAATGGGGGCAAGTGCCAGGGCATACCCTCAAAGTATGGAGGTCATGATATAAGTGGCTGGGTATTGCCACTTATGTACCATGGAAACCAGGTAAAACAACCGTGCAATTCTTAGGGTTCAGGAATTATCGACAAACTGGTGACTT
>NC_068999.1:45959897-45962423 GCF_001194135.2 Octopus bimaculoides
ATTTTTTAACTATTGGTTTCATTGTTGTTGGGTATGTATGTATGGTCCCGTTATTTCTCATGGTCAGTGGTAGTCCCTGCAGCAATTATCGACAAACTGGTGACTTTGGTGCAGAAAACAGTGACTGTGCAGAGGATTGACATGTTTTTGACAAGTTCAGTCAAAAAGAACCATAGGAATGAGAATGTAGGCATGGTGTACTGCACTAATGGGAGTGAGTGACCCCTTATCCTTGTTAAGACATCACTCTAGGAAATGGAAGACTTTGATGTAAAACCTGCAATTCGATGGCAGCCAATGATGGTGATTAGTTCTTCTTTTAGAGGTGCCTGTCGTTGTTGTTCAGAGAGTGAGATTGGTTGTGGGAAAGGCCTCTGCTCACTTTAAAAAAGTGCTATACCCAGGCATCACTTGATGTACTGACATTGTTATCTTATACTCACGAACAAGGAAACAAACATCATGTATGGATGGATGGATGCATAGATGTATATGTGGGCATGTGTATGTAATTATTCAGTTTCATTTCAATATTTCTTGCCAATGAAGGCGGTGAGCTGGCAGAAACGTTAGCACGCCGGGTGAAATGCTTACCGGTATTTCATCTATCTTTATGTCCTGAGTTCAAACTCTAAAGTCGACTATGCCTTTCATCCTTTTGGAGTCGATAAATTAAGTACCACCTCCCCAAAAATTTCGGGCCTTGTGCCGAGAGTAGAAAAAAATATTTCTTGCCAATAGAAAAAGGGTCAGTTTCTAGCCTGATCTAAAGCTCCTTCATTAGAATTTCAAAAACATCAACAGGGTATGTATGTATATGTATGTATGTATGTATGTATGTATGTATGTGCACAGATTTGTATGTTTTATGTATGTATTCTCTTGCATACAGTTGCATGTCTAGACATGTTCTTATATGCTTAAATGATAAACTTCTGGAATGTGTTACAATTTTTACAGTTCTGCGTGTGTGTGTGTGTGTGTGTGTATTTGTGTATACGTGTAGCTTTCCCTTTGTCTGCTTTTACGTCAACACAACTTAAAAACTGGCACCCATCATTTATGCCTTGTAAGTTTACAGTTCATCAAACAGCGATCAATAAAACAAATAAAACACTTGAAAAAAGAAAGACTAACATCCATGTACCAGAGATAATCTGAGACAAAACTCTCCAAGACAAAGCCCCAGCATGGCCACAGTCCAATGAGTGAAACAAGTAAAAGAATAAAAACAATGTGTATAACATACAACTGTCCATTTAAAAGTTATTTTCTCCCTAAGCCAATATCCGAAAGAATTAACCATGTATGTCTACCCAATAAAACAATCAAATCTCATGTAAATATAGACCTGAAATTAAGCTGTTACCAATATTTTTGTGACTGGGCTATCAACCAATAAAAACACTAATAAAATATTGGCAATCATCAATGTTTTAGTGACAGCGCTAAGAACCATTAGTTCTGTCAATTGTTTTCTTTCTCTTTTGAAAACACAAATTTTTAGGAAGAGATCCACAATACATACATACATATATACAGGCATATATACATACATACATGCATACATACATATATACATACATACATGCATGCATGCATGCATACATACATACATACATACATACATACATACATGCATGCATACATACATACATACATACATACATGCATGCATACATACATACATACATATACACATATGTACATACATACATACATACATACATACATATATACATACATGTATGTATATTTGTGTGTGTATATGAGTATGTATGTTTGTGCATGTGTGTGTGTATACTCTTTTACTCTTTCACTTGTTTCAGTGTGGTAAGAAGCTTGCTTACCAACCACATGGTTCGGGGTTCAGTCCCACAGTGTGGCACCTTGGGCAAGTGTCTTCTACTATAGCCTTGGGCCGACCAAAGCCTTGTGATTAAATTTGGTAGACGGAAACTGAAAAGAAGCTTGTCGTATATATGTATATGTGTATATATGTATATGTATATATATGTGAGTATGTTTTTGTGTGTCTGTGTTTGTCCCCGCAACATCGCAAAAGAGACCGATAGAATAAATACCAGGCTTACAAAAAATAAGTCCTGGGGCCGATTTGCTTGACTAAAGGCGGTGCTCCAGCATGGCTGCAGTCAAATGACTGAAACAAGTAAAAGAATAAAAGAATAAAAGAACATATATGAGAGAAAGAAAGAGAGAGAGAGAAATAGTGAGATAAAGAGAGAGATGCATGTATATACTTAGGTGTTTATGCATACACATGTATATGTATGTATATGCATGTATTTATATATATATGTCTTTGTGTGTGTGTGTGTGTTTGTGTATGTATATACCCCACCACTTCACATTCACACACTCACATAGAGAAATTTAGAGGTTCCATTATACCGAAGGAAAATAGTGACAAAACCGTTCTTCTCTTTTGTCTCATAATATGATTTTGTTTGTTACATTCTTTATTGTATTTTTTCTATTCTTTCTTCCTATCATTAAAAAAGAAAT
>NC_068999.1:45963175-45966494 GCF_001194135.2 Octopus bimaculoides
GATGGTGATGATGATGATGATGATGATGGTGCTGGTGGCTGCAGTCCAATGACTGAAACAAGTAAAATAGTAAAAGAGCAATGACATCATCGAAATCTCAAAGTTATGAGTTTGATAAATTCAAAATAATGTGAATAAATAAACATAGAATTCTCTGTATCTGGAACTACATCATTCCATGTGTTCTTGTCCGTTTTAGGATGATTGAGTATACATATTTAGGGAGATTTGACTGCTATCTCTAGCACATAGAGCGACCATGTAGTAGAGGCTCTGTAAATTGTCTTGTAATATATTGTTGAAACAACTAGGTCAATCAATTTTATGTAAGAAAATATATATTTAGTGTTGTTGATGGCTTTGCAGCGGCAGTGGTGGTGGTGGTGGCGGTGGTAGTGGTGGTACTGGTGTGTGTGTGTGTGTGTGTGTGTGTGTGAATTTATAGTTTACAATTGACCGATCAGCTAAAAGTGCAGTGAGTCATAACCTTTTTGGCATTGAGTTGAGTTTACACTCAAGCTTGCCTTTGACTACACTCACAGCTGGCAGCAATGTTTACCGGGATAATTGCTATGGAGATGCTACAGCGCTGGATTGAAAGCCTAGCAACATTGATTCCCGATTCTAGGGCATTGAACTGCTTAAATCGTTAGCATCCTGGGAAAAATGCTTGACAGTATTTCATCTGTCTTTTCATTCTCAGTTCAAATCCCACCGAGGTCGACTTTGCCCTTCGTCCCTTCAAGATTGATAAAATAATACCAATTGGACATTAGGGGATGATGTAACTGACTTATTCTTTCCCCTGAAATCACCAGCCTTTTGACAAAATTTGAAACCACTATTAAGTCCAGATGTTTGAAATCTGAGTTCAAATTCTGCCAAGGTACATGGCTTAGTGGTTAGCGTGTCAGCATCATGACTGTAAGATTGTGGTTTTGATTCCTGGACCAGGCAATGCATTTTGTTCTTGAGCAAAACACTTCATTTCACGTTGCTCCAGTTCACTCAGCTGGCAAAAATGAGTCACCCTACGACAGACCAGCATCCCATCCAGGTGGAGAATATATATGCCATGGAAACCAGGAAAGTGGCCCTTATGACAGTTCTATATTTAAAAGATGAGGAATTATGTACATTATTTACATTTGACGGATATTTTTCCTCATCTTGTTTGTTGTTAACACAACGTTTCGGCTGCTATACCCTCCAGCCTTCATCAGGTGTCTTGGGGAAATTTCAAACCAGGGTTCTCATTCCTAAGGTATTTTTCGGGCATATGGCGTAGTGGTTAAGAGTGCGGGCTACTAACCCCAAGATCCCGAGTTCGATTCCAGGCAGTGACCTGAATAATATTAATAATAATAATAATAATAATGATAATAATAACAACAACAACATTGAAAAATACCTTAGGAATAAGAACCCAGGTTCGAAATTTCCCCAAGACACCTGATGAAGGCTGGAGGGTATATCAGCCGAAACATTGTGTTAACAACAAACAAGATGAGGACAAATATCCGTCAAATGTAAATAATGTAAATAATGTGGCTCTTATGAGTCAGCATGACTTGAGAAGGTTACTTTACTTTTGTGGAGGCACGTGGCTTAGTGGTTAGTGTGTTGGACTCATGATCATAAGATTGTGGTTTCAATTCCTGGATTGGGTGACGTGTTGTGTCCTTGAGCAAAACACTTTATTTCACACTGCTCCAGTCCACTCAATGGAACAGCCTGCTCATGAAATTAATGTGCAAGTGGCTGAGTACTCTACAGAGCACTCTATACAGTAATGACATACATACATACATACATACATTTAAAGATCTTTTCCCTTTTTTCCCCCTTTTCAGTCGGATAGGATAAGTATTTTTGTATTTTTTACATTGGGTGAATTTTATAAAATGCTACCGGTTTCGATGTGGATGTCCATTTTATCAAATACAAAGAATTCAAAGTTAAGGAAATTTGCAATTCAATTCAGTAAAATTTTTGGCACTTGACCTCTTGACCCCCACTCCAACCCCCTACATAGACAACACATGCAAGAAGAGACCTTAAGAGGAAATATCAAGCATAGTATATGAGGAGAAACTGCTTTAAATTTCCAATTTTTTTTGTTTTGTCATTTTTTTAAATTTTTGTTTTATTTCCTAATCATTGAATTTGATTTTTTATATTTGATAAAATGGACATTTACATTGAAACTGGTAATATTATATAACAGTCACTTAATGCAACAATAAAAATATTATCCTGTCCAATTAAAAATAAAAGAATAAAAAAAAAGCTGTAAACATTCTTCGGTACAGTTTCCACTTTCAATTTTTATCTAAGAATGTATGTATGTATGTATGTATGTATGGATGGATGGATGGATGTATGTATGTATTTATGTATGTATGTTTGTATGTATGTATGGATGTATGTATGTATGTATGTATGCACATATGTATGTATACATATGTGTGAGTGTATGTATGTGTCTATGTGTGTGTATGTATGTATGTGTGTGTGCATATGTGTATGTATGTGTGTGTACATGTGTGCATATATGTATAGATGTGTGTGTGTGCATGGTTGTGCGTACATGTGTGTGTATGTGCATGCATGCATGTATGTATGTATGTAAATATTAAAGTAAAAAGCAAAAGGCAAACCATCTGGCATGTATGCTGTGGTGGACTTGGTCTAAAAATATTTGTTACCAGGAAACTAAGGGGGTGGGTACCCATAACTACAATGCTAACATCAAATACAATGCTAAAGAAAACTGCTTGCAACCATTTGCATGCATTCAGAAAATCAAAAAAGCTCGACGAATGGGTCGTACATGATTTGAATGAAAATCCGAAAATGCGCAGATATGAGATTTGCTCATCGCTTCTTCTCCGTAACCAGACCGATCCATTTCTCAACTGTATTGTAACTGGCAAAGAAAAGTGGTTTCTGTACAATAATAAAAAATGTTCTTTGCAGTGGTTGGACCAAAATGAAGCACCGAAAACCTTCCCTAAAGCCAAGGTCTTCAAAAAGAAGGTTATGGTGATTGTTTGGTGGTGTACTGCTGGACTCATCCACTACAATTTCATAAAACCTGGAAAAACCATTACTGCAGAAACATATTGCCATGAAATTGCCAAAATGAATGAAAAACTGTTACTCCTCCGTCTCAGACTGGTCAAAAGAAGAGAACCAGTCATTCTTCATGACAATGTTTGACTGCACATTTCGCTAATGATGCTCCGGAAGGTGAGGGAACTTGGCTACGAAGTTCTTCCCCACCCAGCTTATTGCTCAGACCTTTCTCTTATCGACT
>NC_068999.1:45967226-45971108 GCF_001194135.2 Octopus bimaculoides
AATAATAATAATAATAATAACAACAATAATAATAATAATAATAATAACAACAACAACAACAACAATAATGGTTTCGAATTTTGGCACAAGGGCAGCTATTTTGGGGAGGGGATAAGTTGATTACATCAACCCCAATATTTTACTGGTACTTAATTTATCGACCCTGAAAGGATGAAAGGCAAATTTTTATTCTTTCTTTGAGAGTAAGGTTTTTTTTTTCATGGGCCCCATATGTGTGCATGTATGTATTTATATGTGTATGTATATATATGTATGTATGAACGTATGTACACACATCTATTTATCTATGACGTAGGAAGACAAGATAGATAGATAGATAGATAGATAGATAGATAAGCAGACAGATAGACAGACAGGTAGATAGATAGATAGATAGATACATACATACATACATGCACAGATAAATAAATAGATAGATAGACAAAGAAACAGACAGGTAGATAGATAGATAGATAGATAGATAGATAGATATAAACAAGCTGGTGCTGGACAATATGCTTTGTTTTGTGTTTCCCCTCTTAATTAAAAATGCTGAGTAATTGTTGAGAGATTGATTGTGAAGGGCACGGAGGTTGGTGGTTGGGAGTGGGCAGAGCATATTTACAGACATGACTTTACAAAATTCCATCAGTCAAAAAGTCGATGTCTCCATGTTAAGTTGTGTGTGTGTATGTGTGTGCACGAGTGTATATGTGTGTTTTCATTTGTGTGTGTGTGTGTGTAAATAAATATCCACTTATTAATATAGAACCATGTAAATGCAGGAAGCAAACACACACAATAAACACACACATAGGCACAAACACACACACAAACACACACACACACATGGATACTCAGATAGAAACACATAGACACAAAACATATACATTCATACACCCACTCATGCACACTCACACACACACACACACACGCATTCACACACACATACACACACACACACACACATACATCTACACACATACCAGCTCATCTTGTATTATTTATGATGTAAGTGCAGGAAGCTGGGCAATTCAAAGATGAAGCAGTTGTGGTGGTGGTGGTGGTGGTGGTGGTGGTGGTGGTGGTGGTGATGGCTGTGTTGGTGTTGGTGGTGGTGGTGGTGATAGTATTGGTGGTAGTGGTGGGAGCAATTCGAGCAAGATTTGGCTGCTATTTCAAGCAGCTTGGGTGACCATGCATAGGCTCATGTATTTCTTTGCTTTGTAGGTGATATGCTCGTTAGTGACGCGAGGACCATCGTGTGTCGTTAACCGCAAAGCTCGTGGCCTTGGACTTGGGTAATCTGATAACTTAATCATTAAAATTTTTTAAATTGTTATCATCACCATTATCATCATCATCATCATCATAATCAGCCTCCTCCTCCTCCGCATCATCATCATCATCAACATTATTACTCATATTAAGACGGTGAGATGGCGGAATTGTCAATGTGTCAGACAAATTGCTTAGAAGCATTTCTCCCGACCCTCTCTGTTCTGAAGTTCAAATCTTTCTGAGGTGAATTTTGCCTTTCAACCTTTTGGGGGTCGATGATTTATTATTATTATTATTATTATTATTATCATTATCAAGGTGACGAGCTGGCAGAATCGTTAGCATGCTGGACAAAATGCTTAGCAGTATTTCATCTGTCGCTATGTTCTGAGTTCAAATTTGCCTTTCATCCTTTCAGGGTCGATAAATTAAGTACCAGTAAAATATTGGGGTTGATGTAATCAACTTATCCCCTCCCCAAAATAGCTGCCCTTGTGGCAAAATTCGAAACCATTATTATTATTATTATTGTTATTGTTGTTATTATTATTATTGTTATTATTATTATTATTACTATTATTACTATTACTATTACTATTACTATTATTATTATTATTATTATTATTATTAAGGTGGGAAGCTGGCAGAATCATTTGTATGCCGGACATAAAGCTTTGCAGCATTTCATCTGTCTTTACGTTCTAAATTCAAATCCTGCTGAGGTTGATTTTGCCTTTCATCCTTTTTGGGGTCAATGAAATAGGTACCAGTTGAGCACTGGGGTCGATGTAATCAACTAGTCCTCTCCCACCAAATTTCAGGCCTTGTACCTGCAGTAGAAAGGGTTATTGTAGTTATTATTATTATTATTATTATTATTATTATCATTATTATTATTATTCTTTGATGAAAACTCTCAGCTTATTTTACTGGGTCTGATGGAAAGTGTCAGCTGTCCACAGCCTGCAGACTAAAGTGACACTTGTTTACTGGTCATGTTTCAAGAACCTTGTGAAGAATTCTTGCAGTTCCAAGCAATGTTGATTTTTGTGAGTGTTCTACTTTCACACTTGCACCAATCTTTTTCAGCCATGTTGGGAGTTGAGTAATTATTATTATTATCATTGCCTTTGCACAGCTTCTAATGCTAGAGATGTGCTACAGTGTCAGCTGTTCACTACCAGTGAACTAAGGTAACACTTCTTATTTTTCGAGCACCTTCTGGAGTATTCGAAGTTCCAAGCAGTGCTGTTTTCTGCAAGTGCTCCACCCTTATTGCAGCCCCTATTTGTTCCATGTACTTCTCAAAATTTTTTTGCTCACTGTTCCCAGGGCTCCTACCACCTTTTTCATCGACCACAACTGCTTAACTTCCCAAGCTAACCTGTCATATCTATCGACTTTTCTTTCTTTCTTATCGCATACCTTGTTATCTGCTGGGCATGCTATATCTATGATCCAGCATAGATCATCATCATTAGCAGCGATGTGCTGGAAGAATGGTTAGCGCACCATCAAGATAATAAGCAGCATTTTTTTCTAGCTCTTTAATTTCTGAGTTCAGTGAAATTCTTTATGTTCTGAGTTCAAATTCTGTTGAGGTCAGTTTTGCTTTTCATCTTTCAGGGTTGATAAAATAAGTACCAGTTGAACACTGGGGGTCAATGTAATTGATTTAGGCCCTCCCCCATAATTTCAGACCCCTTGAGATGGCAGAATTGTTAGCCCACTGGACAAAATGCTTAGCATTTCTTCTGGGTTCAAATACCACTGAAGTTGACTGTGTCTTTCATCCTTTCATTGCACCAGTTATCACAGGTACAACTTTTACAGATTTCATATTCCAAATCCTCACAATCTTCAAACCTTAAAGGGTTGCATTTAAAAAAAATTTTCTTCATCTTTCTTCACTATCCTGGAATCAAATGGACATGATGGATCCATCAGTAATCAAATTTACTTCACCTTGTCCATTATTGTTATATCTGGCTTTTTCCTTGTCTATTATTATTATTAAAATGGTGAGCTGGCAGAATCATTAACACACCAGGCAAAATGCTTAGTGGCATTTTGCCTGTTGCTACGTTCTGAGTTCAAATTCCCCGATGGTCAACTTTGCCTTTTATCCTTTCAGGGTTGATATATTAAGTACGAGTTGAATACTGGGATCAATTTTCTGACTCATCCTCTCCCCCAGAATTGCTGCCCTTGTGGCAAAATTTGAAACCATTATTATTAACATTAAGACAGCAAGCTGGCAGAATCGTTAGCACGCCAGGCAAAATGCTTATTCTTTTACTCTTTTAGTTGTTTCACTCATTTGACTGCAGCCATGCTGGAGCACCACCTTTAGTTGAGCAAACCGCTAAGTTACGGAGACATAAACACACCAGCATCGGTTGTCAATCGATGGTGGGGGCACAAACACACATGCATACATATACATATATACGATGGGCTTCTTTCAGTTTCTGTCTACCAAATCCACTCACAAGGCTTTTGGTCAGCCAAGGCTTCAGTAGAAGACACTTGCCCAAGGTGCCATGCAGTGGGACTGAACCTGGAACCATGTGGTTGGTAAGCAAGCTACTTACCACACAG
>NC_068999.1:45971153-45972580 GCF_001194135.2 Octopus bimaculoides
CCACTCCTGCGCTTTAGCAACATTTCTTTTACCTTTACATTCTGAGTTCAAATTTTGCCAAGGTTGACTTTGCTTTTCATCCTCTCATGGTCAATAAAATAAGCACCAGCTGGGCACCAATGTTGATGTAACTGACTCACTGAAATGTTCTGGCCTTGAGCCCTACCCCAAAAGTTTTTTGGCCTTGTGCCAGAATTAGAAAAATTCTTCTAATTATTATTATTATAGGCGCAGGAGTGGCTGTGTGGTAAGTAGCCTGCTTACCAACCACATGGTTCTGGGTTCAGTCTCACTGCGTGGCACCTTGGGCAAGTGTCTTCTACTATAGCCTCGGGTCAACCAAAGCCTTGTGAGTGGATTTGGTAGGTGGAAACTGAAAGAAGCCGTTGTATATATATATATGTGTGTGTGCGTGTGTTTGTGTGTCTATGTTTGTCCCCCCAATGATGATGATGGAATATGAGGTTAATTGTAGTTGTTTTGTGGTAACCAAGACAAGTTGATAAAATGCAGAAACAAAAAAAAAAGGGGGGGGGAAGTAGTGATGTTGTGAGGTTTTGGGTAGAATTTTTTTTAATTGGAAAGCTTAAATATTCACTTCCAGTCAACATGTTTATAACAATCAGGTAACAAATAACAAATTGCTAATCAATAACTTAGACAAGATCTACCTGTGTTCTTCGATCATCAAATCTGCTCTTAAGTTGATTAGAAATCTTTGGTTAAACGATGCCAATGCTAAAACTAATATCAGTTAGAATGTATAGTTTGAATGAAAGATGATGAGGCTTTGAGAAAAAAAAAAGTATAAACTTGCTTTACAATAAATAGCACGAATACTTATCAATTAAAGTGGAAAATAGAAACAAATAATAGCTTTCTTAATTTGTAATGTTCTTTATTTAGAACTGTACTTCTTGGGTACAATAATAATAATAATAATAATAATATTAATGACAGTAATATTTTTATTATTATTATTATTGAGAATAATAATACATGCGGTCCATCAACAAAGGGTTATTTGCAACATCTAAAAAAAATAAATAAATAATAAATAATAATAAAAATAAAATAAAATTTAGCATTAAAAGTGAACTTTGGAATGCAGGACCAAATTTTCCATGGGTAATTAGTCCATAATAATAATAATAATGATGATGATGATGATGATGATGGTCATAATAATTTAATATAAGAACTGACAGAATATTGTTAATAGTAATAATAATAACAAGGAACCACTGAATAATAATAATAATAATAATAATAATAATAATAATAATAAACTTCCCTTGTAAGCAATAGCTGGTGAAGTAATTGAGTTCAACCTATTGAAATGTAACAATTCTTTTACTAACAATTCTACCATCAACCATAGTGGGATACTAGATAACAAGGCATTGCAGGCTTGGATCTCATTTAAG
>NC_068999.1:45975810-45980991 GCF_001194135.2 Octopus bimaculoides
ATATATATATATATATATATATATATATAACACATTTCCTAACTTTCCAGAATCTTATAGAAAATTTTTTAATCCTCAATATTTGCTAACTTCATTAAGAAGTGATCAGGAAATCAGGAAAGAAAGAAAGAAAGAAAGAAAATTGGGAAGGAGAAAGGAAGTGTCTTGCCATATTTTGATGGCGAAAACATGTTAATGTTCAATGTTTCCTGACAGTAGAATGACTCCCTAAGACATATTTCATCACCCTGGATAACATTATTTTGACAATAATAATAATAATAATAATAATAATAATAATTATTATAATTATAATTATACAGCTAATACAAAGATATGAACCAATAAAAGTTAACTTTTTTCGTAAGCATCTCACTACGAGATTGTAATCTTCAAGATTCTTAACTTCCCCCACACCTTACTTGTTTAATGGTGTCTTCTCTTTCTTTTTGTTATTTTTCAAAATTTTTTATAGAAATTCTTTTTTTTATTATTTTTATATTTTTTGAAGTGATTTTTATCGGTGGCTTTTTTTTTAACTTTCTTTTTATTATTATTATTACTTTATTTATTTATTTTTTTTTAATGGACCAACTTAATCAACAAGAATTTCAAAATGAACAGCACCCTGCCTTTCTAATCGATCAACAACGATATTTTTGGCATAAGCTCTACATTCAATCATCAGTAATATTCCACGTTTAACTTTCAACTCAACAATTACGATGGGAGCATGGTAGCCCTTTTGGTTGAGGTAGGGGAAGTATTTGATTGGGAAGCCATATTTCGGAAAATAGTTGATATCCTGAATATTTTCCCTGTCTGTGGATCTCTGTAAAAAAAAAAGAAAATGAAACAATAATGACATAAATTATAAAATAAAAGAATTTTACATATAGATAGATAGATAGATAGATAGATAGATAGATAGACAGATGGATAGATAGATAGATAGATAGATAATTAGATAGATGGATAGACAGATAGAGAGAGAGATAGATAGATAGATAGATAGATAGATAGATAA
This sequence comes from Octopus bimaculoides, assembly GCF_001194135.2. Lineage (NCBI taxonomy): Eukaryota > Metazoa > Mollusca > Cephalopoda > Octopoda > Octopodidae > Octopus > Octopus bimaculoides. The sequence continues at coordinate 45,976,838 of NC_068999.1, forward strand.
ATAGATACGTAGATAGATAGATAGATAGATGAGATGGATGGATGGATAGATAGATAATTAGATAGATGGATAGACAGATAGATAGATAGACGAGATGGATGGATGGATAGATAGATAATTAGATAGATGGATAGACAGATAGAGAGAGAGATAGATAGATAGATAGATAGATAGATAGATAGATAAATAGATACGTAGATAGATAGATAGATAGATAGACGAGATGGATGGATGGATGGATAGATAAATAGACGGACATAGATAAAAACCACACAAATAATATGAGTAAGGTTGTGAGGCAACGAAGGGGCAAATAAAAAATACATGGCATCACACAAGTGAAATATATGCCTGCACCCCACTCCTACACCTACCAGACTGCACCATGCTTTGTTGTGGATTTTATGACTGGATGCCCTTCCTAACACCAACCACTTTACAGAGTGATTTGGGTGCTTTTTACACAGCACCAACACTGGCAAGGTCTGTTTTGTCATGGTTTTTATGGCTTGGTGACCTTCCTAATGCCAACCACTCTACAGAGTGAACTGGGTGCTTTTTACATGGCACCAGCAAGATCTGTTCTTGTAGAGTTTTTATGGTTGGATGCCCTTCCTAACACTAACCACTCTACAGAGTGGACTGGATGCTTTCTATATGGCACCAGCACCAAGCACTGCCCACACAAATAGCATGCACCAATTCCTTGAGTTTCATTGAAATTGCCATCTTCATCAGTGTTCCACGCAGTTTCTTCATCTTCTATTCACCATCAATGATTGTGACTACAATAGGATGAGATTCTAAGTATAAATATAGATATGGATATTTTAACCTTTCAGCATTTAATCCAGCCAAAGCCGGTCCAAATGTGCTACATGTTTTACGTTAAAAGCAACCAGATCCAACCTCTTACACTTACCCTACAATGTCATTCTAAAAATGTAACAACATACCATTGAAATATTAAAGCTACAAGATAATGTGTGATTAATTCAAAGTATTGTGAATAAATAAGATCAGTGACTAGTTGTCACTTTGAAAACTACATATTTCGAACGGGAATTTGGCAGCGACACCTTATTCTGTGCTAACCTACCACAAGTGAACTAGTATGGGTTGGACGATTTGACTGACGACTGGCAAGCCAGAAGGCTGCACCAGGCTCCAATCTGATCTGGCAGAGTTTCTACAGCTGGATGCCCTTCCTAATGCTAACCACTCCGAGAGTGTAGTGGGTGTGTTTACGTGCCACTGGCACGAAGGCAGTCACATGGTACTGGCAACAGCCTCGCTCAAAATGGTGTTTTTTACATGCCACCTGCACAGGAGCCAGTCCAGCGGCACTGGTAACGACCTCGCTCAAGTGATTGATTGATTGATTTTTGATTGTTTATTTTAAGAATGACATTGTAGGGTAAGTGTGAAAGGATGGATCTGGCCAATTTGAACATAAAAATTATAGACAGATTGGGCTAGGGTAAATGATTGTTTAAACCAATGGCCCTCAACTGGGGTGTTATATGACCCTTTGGGGGTCCATATAAGATTTTGTTGCTAAAATTAATGTGCAATAAATTGCTTATAATTTTGTAATAACACAAAATATTAAAATTTCTTTTTGCATGCAATTCCTAATAATACTTATAAAATAAAACGGAATTAACAATGAAGAAAATGGATTTAAAAGGTGACACTAACTTCACCGCGACAAGTTACAGTAATGAAAGAACTATCCCAGTTGTCACGAGCGTCTTCTGGCACAGAGTCATTGCCAAACGGCTCTGGAATCCAGTCATAGATCTGCGATAAAAAGACAAACAGAAATTTAATCCAATTTTATTTATTTTTAGTAACACAAAGTGAAAAAAAAAAAGGAAAAAAAAACAGAAATTCAATGGGAAATAATCATTACAAAATATACAAAAATACATCAAGAATTGATGTTGTAAGAATTTATAAAGTTCTGGTGCTGCAGCATGGCCACGGTTAAATGATTGAAACAAGTAAAAGAGAAATATGAAATAATTCTGTTTAGGAATGTTACATCTTGAAGCAAATAAGCTGTAAATAGAATAAAAATATGGAAATAGTGGGTCGAAAATCCCTTTGGAGAGAAATAGTTGAAGCCTTCAACATTTTGTATCCAATATTCAGAAGCTATCATTTATAGCTTATCTGCTTCAGGATCCAATGTTCCAAAAAGAAGCATTTAGAATTGTTTAAACTATTAATCACGGCAATTGCGATGACATATTTCAAAATATTTGTTGATAGGCGCAAGAGTGGCTGTTGAGTAAACGGCTGCAAAAGTCTTGAATTGAAACAGCTGTAAGAGAGGATTGTCAATTTTTTAATTAATAAATAATAATTTATTAATTATCTTTCTATTTTGTTATCTAATTATAATAGATAAATATATATAAACCACAGTTTATATAGTTACCTTGCAGTTGAATATTAACTGTAATGTTCAACATTCTTTGTATAGGTAACTAATCAGTACTTTCACAGGGTGGGGCGCCCAGGGCACATGCCCTGGGCGCCACTTTGAGTAGGGTGCAATTTTTCTAATTAAGCCATTTCTAAGCAAGTTACCACATTTTGTTGGGGGGGGGGGCACAATTTTGATGCTTGCCCTGGGCGCCATTTACCCTAGCTACACTCCCTCGGGAACAACAAACAGGTGTATTAGTTTAACACTTGGGAAGACCAGAAAGGTTTTTGACATTCCGAGCTTAGACTCTTTGACAGAAAGGATTGAGTGGAAAGAAAATGGAGAGAGAAAAAAAATGTGTTGGGATCAATGGTTCAATATGATGAAATTACCATATGTATATATATATATATATATAGCAATAACAAAATGGAGGGGATCAAGAGGTGGTATTCATCAACTTTTTGACATTATATTATGTCTATTTATTTATTTTAAAAAAAAGTTATAACAATATACATACATGTATAACATATTATGCTTTACATATATAATATATGAAAATACCAGTAATTATCAAAATATATAACGTAGAATATAGAAAAAAATAAATCAAGAGACATAATATAATGTCTAAAAGTTGATGAATACCACCTCTTGATCCCCTCCATTTTCTTATTGCCATATAAATTAAGGGTAAAACAACTTTTTACCCTCCCCCATTTATTACATTCAGTAATGTAATTGCCATGCAATGAAAAAACACTTGTGTATTAATAATTGGGTATTCTACCAGCGGTATACTGGATAGATATTATCCCTTAGTTGGTTGGATTCACAACCTCTAACTTTCTTGGAATTATATATATATATATATATATATGTAATAGAAGACAATTGAAAATTTGCTTTTTCTTACCTTGTTCAGTTTAAGAAGAACACAAGGGGAGCCTGACCTGTAACCATAATCTGGCTCAGCTAAGCAAGGGGCATTCAAGGAGTGAGGGTCAAACAGACAGGGTTTGTCTTTGTTTGTCTCCCTTTCACCACTAATAGCATTACAGTTTTCATATTCTAAATCATATTTAGATGCATTATATTCTGGAAAAAAAGAAAAGAAAAAAATCAAGTGAAAATCAAACGGCACATAATAGAAATGGTACATTCAGAGAAATACCCACCAAAGACAGAATATTACCATAAATTAAAATATAAAAATTCACATGCTTCAGTCATTTGACTGCGGCCATGCTGGAGCATTGCATTTAGTTGAACAAATTGACCTCAGGACGTTTTCTTTGTAAGTCTAGTACTTATTTCTATTGGACTCTTTTGCCGAACTGCTAAGTTACGGGGACATAAAAAACACCAGCATCGGCTGTCAAGTGATGGTGGGAGGACAAACACCGACACACACATATATATATATTGAACCCAACACTACGAGATAGGGAAGCAAGCTTTTATATTTATATATATATATATATATATATATATATTGCCCTAACTTTTCGAAACACTTAGTTTAGAATAAGGGCAGCTGATGAAGGAAATGTTCTTTATGTGGCCTGTTTGTTTTCCGTGCTCTGTTTATGTTCTGTTTTTCATTTTGTCCACGTTTTTTTGTGACATCCTGTACCGAGATATGCATCTATAAACACATATAGATGTAGGTATGTACATACATGTACGTATATATATGCATAAACTCACATTA